>NW_028239023.1:0-49825 GCF_036417535.1 Chlamydotis macqueenii
TCAGGCTGCCGCGGGACAGGCTGCGGCCCCGCCCCCCGTCCCCCGAGGCCGCGCTGGAGAGCGAGGCGGTGCGGGAGCGCGACAGCCGCGTCATGGCCGCCGCCGCCACTGCGGGGAGGGGGGGGGGCCAGGGCCGCGCCCCGCCCCTCCCCTCCCCGGCCACGCCCACCCCCCTCCCTCCCACCCCGGGCCACGCCTCCCCCGGGCACCAGGTGGTGCCCCGGGCCACGCCCCCTCCTCCCCCCGGGGCCACGCCCCTCCTCCCCCCGGGCCACGCCCCCTCCTCCCCCCCGGGGCCACGCCCCCTCCTCCCTCCCCGGGCCACGCCCCCTCCTCCCTCCCGGGCCACGCCCCCTCCTCCCTCCCGGGCCACGCCCCCTCCTCCCTCCCGGGCCACGCCCCTCCTCCCCCCGGGCCACGCCCCCTCCCCCCGGGCCACGCCCCCTCCTCCCCCCCGGGCCACGCCCCCCTCCCCGGGCCACGCCCCCCCCTCCTGGAACTGCATTTAATTGCCCTGGGGTGGAGGGGGGAGGTGATGTTAATTAGAACTGAGGAGCGTTAATTAAGCCTCAGGTCAATTAATTCCTGCCTCACAGCAGCTAATTACTCCCCCCAGGTCCAGGTTAATTAATTGCACCGCTAATTACCCCCCCCCCCGTGTAATTAACTCCCCCGCCTCAGCTGAGTTTTCCCCTTCCAGCACGCAAACGAGCCCCCCACCCCGGCGGTAATTAATTATGCAGAGCGGCTTAATTACCTGCCCCGAGCGCTAATTACCCCCCCAGGAGTGTTAATTAGCAGTGGCTCGTTAGGCGGTACTCACGGTAGCCCATGCCCTGCAGGAAAGTACTTGAAGGCCTCGGTGAGCTTGGCCGGCTGCGCGGGTGGGGCCGTGACCTCCGACCCCTCCCCGGTGACCTCTGACCCCTGGCTGACCTCTGACCTCGCGACCCCGGTAAGGCCCGGTCGTCCCCCCCCAGCAGTCCTCTGAGCCCCTGTGACCTCTGACCCTCTGTGACCCCATGACCTCTGACCCCATGACCTCTGACCCTGTGTGACCCCATGGGGGTGTCATGTGACCTCAGAGGAGCCCGGTGACATCACAGGAGGCCCGGTGGACATCACCAGTGACGTCACTCACCATGGCGTCCTTGTGGGGGAGTTGTCGCCACCACCAGCAGCACCGGGCAGCTGGGGGGGGCAAAGGTCAGGGGTCGCGGGGGGGTCACGGGGGTCACGTGGGGTCACGGGGGTCACGTGGGGTCAGGGGTCAGGGGTCACTCACCGCAGGCTGTTGGCCCCGCTGCGCTGCAGGCCCAGGTCCCCGTGGCTGCAAGGGGGATGTCCCAGTTCATCCTAGTGCCTCCCAGTTTGATCCCAGTTCCCCCTGTTTTCTCCCCAGTTCCCTCCCAGTTCTCTCCCAGTCCCTCCCAGTTCCCTTCCAGTTCCCCTCAGCTCAATCCCAGTTGCTCCCAGTCCCTCCCAGCCCCCCGGTACCCCCCCAGCTCCATCCCAGTTCAATTCCAATTCCTCCCAGTTGATCCCAGTTTCCCCAGTACCCTCCCACTCCATCCCAGTCTGATCCAGTGCCCCAAATCCCATCCCAGACCCCCCCCCAGTCCCCTCCCAGTCCCTCCCAGCCCCCCCAGTTCGATCCCAGTCCCCCCCGGTTCAATCCCAGTTCAATCCCAGTGCTCCTAGCCCAATCACAGTCCCTCCCAGCCCCCCCAGTTCCATCCCAGTCCCCCCCGGTTCAATCCCAGTTCAGTCCCAGTCCTCCTAGCCCAGTCCCAGTCCTCCCAGTTCCCTCCCAATCCCCCCGGTTCAATCCCAGTCCCCCCCAGTCCCCTCGCAGTCCCCCCCAGTCCCCCCCCAGTCCCCTGCCAGTCCCCCCCCAGTCCCCCCCCAGTCCCCACCAGTCCCCCCAGTTCCATCCCAGTCCCCCCCCCCGGTTCAATCCCAGTGCTCCTAGCCCAGTCCCAGTCCCCCCCCAGTTCCCTCCCAGTCCCCCCGGTTCATCCCAGTTCAATCCCAGTTCGATGCCAGTCCTCCTAGCCCAATCCCAGTCCTCCCAGCCCCTCCCAGCCCCCCCAGTTCCCTCCCAGTCCGCCCCGGTTCAATCCCAGTTCAGTCCCAGTCCTCCTAGCCCAGTCCCAGTCCCCCCCCAGTCCCCCCCCAGTCCCTCCCAGTCCCTCCCAGTCCCCCGCAGTCCCCTCCCAGTCCCCTCCCAGTCCCCACCAGTCCCCCCAGTTCCATTCCAGCCCCTCCCAGTTCCCTCCCAGTTCAATCCCAGCTCGATCCCAGTGCTCCGAGGGCCAGTCCCAGTGCCCCGCAGCCCCCGCCGCAGCGCCCCCAGTTTGCCCAGTACCTGTTGTACATGGCCCAGAGCAGGGGGGCGTTGGGCGCCGCCGCCCCCAGCCGCCGCCGGGCCTGCTGCACCGGGGGAGGGGCGGCCGCCAGCTCCTCCTGCGGCCCGCGCGTCACAGCCCCGCCCCCGCCCCTGCCCCGCCCCTGCCACGCCCCATGTCACAGCCCGCCCCCCGCCCCGCCCCTGCCCCGCCCCTGCCACGCCCCATGTCACAGCCCCGCCCCCGCCCCGCCCCTGCCCCCGCCCCTGTGTCTCAGCCCCGCCCCCACCCTGCCCCCGTGTCACAGCCCCGCCCCCACCCCGCCCCCACCCTGTGACCCACAAGTGACCCCTCCCCCAACCCTTAACTGAGCTCCCCTGACCCACAAGTGCCCCCCCCGACCCACAAGTGGCCCTTGGGGCCTCCAGGTGGACTCTGGGCCCCCCAAGTGCCCCCAGGCCCCCCAAGTGCCCCTTGAGGGCCCCCAAAACTGACCCCCAGGACCCACAAGTGGCCCTCCCCAGACCCCCAAGCGCCCCCCGGACCCACAAGTGGCCCCCCACGGGACCCCCCAAGTGCCCCCCCGCCCGACCTGCGTGAAGAGGTGCGCCAGGATGAGCTCGCTGCTGGAGGACGTCAGGCCCGACAGCTGGGGGGGCACCCGTGGGACCCACGGCGACCCACCGCGATCCACCGGCACCCACAGACACCGTAGGGAGCCACCGCGACCCACAGCGACCCACAGACACCGTAGGGACCCACAGCGACCCACAGCGACCCACGGCGACCCACGGCGACCCACAGACACCCACAGACACGGTAGGGACCCACAGCGACCCACAGACACCGTAGGGACCCACAGCGACCCACAGCGACCCACAGCCACCCACAGACACCGTAGGGACCCACAGCAACCCACAGCGACCCACAGCGACCCACAGACACCACAGTGACCCACAGTGACCCACAGCGACCCACAGCGAGCCACAGACACCACAGCGACCCGCAGCGACCCACAGACACCGTAGGGACCCACCGTGACCCACAGCGACCCACAGCGACCCACAGACACCGTAGGGACCCACAGCGGCCCACAGCGACCCACGGCGACCCACAGACACCGTAGGGACCCACAGCGACCCACAGCGACCCCACAGACACCGTAGGGACCCACAGCGACCGTAGGGACCCACCACGACCCACAGCGACCCACAGACACCGTAGGGACCCGCAGCGACCCACGGCGACCCACAGACACCGTAGGGACCCACAGCGACCCACAGCTACCGTAGGGACCCACAGCGACCCACAGCCGCCCACCAACACCGTAGGGACCCGCAGCGACCCACAGCCACCCACAGACACCGTAGGGACCCACAGTGACCCACGGCCGCCCACCGCCACCCACAGCGACCCACGGCGACCCATAGGGACCCACAATGAGCCACACGCGACCCCAAGCGACCCACAGCGCCGCGGGGCCAGCAGCAGGGAACCCCCCCAAACCCCGCCCCCTTCTGCCCCACCCCTCTCCCCATTGGCCCTCCCCACCCGCCGCCCCCGCCCACCTTGTGCGCCACCCAATCCACCCAGCCCTTGGCGCGGGGGTTGATGTTGATCAGCACCAGCCCCTCCACCGCCTCAGGGTGCAGCAGCTGTGGGGCGGGGCCAGACCCATAGCGCCCCACGGCCACGCCCTCCCACCCCATAGCGACCCCCCAGCCCCACAGCCACGCCCCCCGAGAGCCCCCAGCGACCCACAAGTACCCAACCAAGAGACCCCACTAACCTCCTCCAGCCCCATAGCGCCCCACGGCCATGCCCCCCCGCCCATAGCGACCCCCCAGCCCCATAGCGACCCCCCAGCCCCATAGCCGAGCCCCCAACCCCCCAGCGACCCACAAGTGCCCAGAGACCCCACTAACCTCCTCCAGCCCATAGCGCCCCACGGCCATGCCCCCTTGCCCCATAGCGACCCCCAGCCCCATAGCGACCCCCCAGCCCCCACAGCCACGCCCCCCTGCCCCATAGCGACCCCCCCGCCCCATAGCGACCCCCCCAGCCCCACAGCCACGCCCCCCAGCCCCATAGCGACCCCCCCAGCCCCATAGCGACCCCCCCCAGCCCCACAGAACCTCCCCCGAGATTCCCGCAGCCCTGCATTCCCCCCAAATCTGCCCCCCGCCCTGCCCCACGCCCCGCCCCACGCCCCGCCCCACATCTCACCCCAAATTTAGCCAGGACGAAGGCGCCGGCGCCCACCCCGATGCCCACGACGCTGGCGATGCTGGGGGGGGTGGGCGGGGTCAGGCTGGTGCTGACCCCCGCCCCCCCGTCCCATCCCGCTACGGGTCAGGGGCCCCCTCCCCGCCCCACAGCGCCGTGGGGCGCCCCCCCCGCCCACTCACTTGAGGTGCCGGAGGACGCAGGGGACGATTTCGGCCAGTTGCTCCAGGGAGGGGTACTGGTACCTGCGGGGGAGGGGCGGGGCGACGGGGGGAGGGGCAAGGGGTCAATCGGGGGTCGAGGTGGGGGGGAGGGCGGGCGAGGGGACCAATGAGGTGAAGCGATGGCGGTTGGGGGGGGGGAGGGGTGCGTAGGGTGACGCTGCGATGTGATGGCGGTCGAGGTGGGGGGACGGGGGGGCGGGGGGTCAACTGGGGGGGGGGGAGGGGTGGGGGGGTCAACAGAGAGACGACAGGGTCAACTGGGGGTTAATGGGGGCAACTGGGGTTAGTGGGGGGGCAACTGGGGGTTAATGGGGGTCAGTGGGGTCAACTGGGGGTTAATGGGGGCAACTGGGGGTTAATGGGGTCAACTGGGGGTTAGTGGGGGGCAACTGGGGGTTAATGGGGGTCAGTGGGGTCAACGGGGGGTTAATGGGGGTCAACGGGGGGCTGATGGGGGGCAACTGGGGGTCAATGGGGGGCAACTGGGGGTCAATGGGGGCAACTGGGGGTTAATGGGGGTCAACAGGGGGTCAACTGGGGGTTAATGGGAGCAACTGGGGGTTAATGGGGGTCACGGGTCAACTGGGGGTTAATGGCGGTCAACTGGGGGTTAATGGGGGTCAATGGGGGGCTTATGGGGGGCAACTGGGGGTTAATGGGGGCAACTGGGGGTTAATGGGAAGCAACTGGGGGTCAATGGGGGCAACTGGGGGTTAATGGGGGTCAACAGGGGTCAACTGGGGGTTAATGGGGGTCAGTGGGGTCAACTGGGGGTTAATGGGGGTCAACTGGGGGTTAATGGGGGTCAACGGGGGGTCAACTGGGGTTTAATGGGGGTCAACTGGGGGTTAATGGGGGTCAACGGGGGGTCAACTGGGGGTTAATGGGGGTCAACTGGGGGTTAATGGGGTCAACGGGGGGTTAATGGGGGTCAACGGGGGGTTAATGGGGTCAATGGGGGTCAACTGGGGGTTAATGGGGGTCAACTGGGTGTTAATGGGGCAACCAGGTGTCACTGGGGGTTAATGGGGGTCAACTGGGGGTTAATGGGGGTTAACAGGGGTCAATGGGGGGGTCAACTGGGGGTTAATGGGTGCAACTGGGGGTTAATGTGGGGCAACTGGGCCTTAATGGGGGTCAATGGGGGTCAACTGGGGGTTAATGCGGGCAACTGGGGATTAATGCAGGTCAACGGGGGGTTAATGGGGGTCAGTGGGGTCAACTGGGGGTTAGTGGGGGCAATTGGGGGTCAATGGGGGACAACGGGGGGTCAATGGGGGTCAACGGGGGGTCAATGGGGGTCAACTGGGGGTTAATGGGGGTCAACGAGGGGGTTAATGGGGGCAACTGGGGGTTAATGGGGTCAGTGGGGTCAACGGGGGTCAATGGGGGTCAACAAGGGGTTAATGGGGGCAACTGGGGGTTAATGGGGGTCAGTGGGGTCAAACGGGGGGTTAATGGGGGTCAACTGGGGGTTAGTGGGGGTCAACGGGGGTTAATGGGGGCAACTGGGGGTTAATGGGGGTCAACGGGGGGTTAATGGGGCAACTGGGGGTTAATGGGGGTCAGTGGGGTCAACGGGGGGTTAATGGGGTCAATGGGGGTCAACTGGGGGTTAATGGGGGCAACTGGGGGTTAATGGGGGTCAGTGGGTCAACTGGGGGTTAATGGGGGCAACTGGGGTTTAATGGGGGTCAATGGGGGGTTAATGGGGCAACTGGGGGTTAATGGGGGTCAGTGGGGTCAACGGGGGGTTAATGGGGTCAATGGGGGTCAACTGGGGGTTAATGGGGCAACTGGGGGTTAATGGGGGTCCGTGGGGTCAACTGGGGGGGCAGTGGGTCAACCGGGTCGTCAGAGGGGTCAACGCAGTCACCTGGGAGTCACTGGGGTCAACTGGGGGGGCAGTGGGTCAACAGGGGGGTCAGTGGGGTCAACCTGGGGGTCACTGGGGTCAACTGGGGGGCAGTGGGGTCAACTGGGGGGGCAGTGGGTCAACGCAGTCAACTGGGAGTCACTGGGGTCAACTGGGGGGAGCGGAAGAGGGGAGTGCAGACGCACCCCGGGGGGTAGGGCGGGGCGCCCACCTCCATGCCGGGGGGGTCGAGGTGGACGAGCAGGAAGTGGCTGGCGACCTCCCGCATCTCGGGTGGGCGAAGAGCGGGGCGAAGCACGAGGCGTCTGCGGGGGAGGGGCGCGGCGGGAGAGGGGGAAGGGGGCGGGACTCACGCGTGTGGCCCACGTCCGGCAGCATCAGCAGGGCGGGGCGACCAGGGCGGGGCGCGCCCTCCAGCGCCACGTGAACAGGCCCCAACGGCGTCTCCAACACCGCCCCCTGCTGGCCGGGAGGACCGGACACCGGAACGGGGAGTGGTCACCGCCACACCCCCCACAGGTTCGCCCCCAAAATCTCGCGATTTCCCCCAAGATTCCCACCTTTTGCCCGCCAAATCCCGCATTTTTGCCCCAAATTACCCCATTTCGCACCAAAATCCCCCATTTTGCCCCAAAATCTAACGATTCCCCCCAAATTCCCCCATTTTGCCCCCCAAATCCCGCATTTTTGCCCCAAATTCCCCCATTTCACACCAAAATCCCACATTTTGCCCCCAAAATCCCGGGATTTCACCCCAAATTCCCACATTTTGCCCCCAAAATCCCCCATTCTTGCCCAAAATTCCCCCATTTCGCACCAAAATCCCACATTTTGCCCCCAAAATCCCGTGATTTCCCCCAAATTCCCACAATTTGCCCCCCAAATCCCGCATTTTTGCCCAAATTCCCGCATTTCACACCAAAAGCCCACATTGTTGCCCCAAAATCCTGGAATTTCCCCCCCAAATTCCCACATTTTGCCCCACAAATCCCCCATTTTTCCCCCAAATTCCCGCATTCCGCACCAAAATCCCACATTTTGCTCCCAAAATCCTGTGATTTCCCCAAATTCCCCCATTTTGCCCCCCAAATCCCGCATTTTTGCCCCAAATTCCCGCATTTTTGCACCAAATTCCCACATTTTACACCAAAATTCCCACATTTTGCCCCAAATTCCCCCATTTCGCACCAAAATCCCACATTTTGCCCCCCAAATCCTGCGATTTCCCCCAAATTCCCCCATTTTCCCCCAAAATCCCGCATTTTTGCCCCAAATCCCCCATTTTTGCCCCAAATTCCCCCATTTCGCACCAAAATTCCCACATTTTGCCCCAAATTCCCCCATTTCACACCAAAATCCCACATTTTGCCCCCAAAATCCAGCATTTTACACCAAAATCCCACATTTTGCCCCCCAAATCCCCCATTTTTGCCCCAAATTCCCCCATTTTGCCCCCCAAATCCCGCATTTTTGCCCAAATTCCGGCATTTTTGCCCCAAATTCCCAAATTTTACACCAAAATTCCCACATTTTGCCCCAAATTCCCACATTTCACACCAAAAGCCCACATTTTGCCCCCAAAATCCCACAATTTCCCCCCAAATTCCCGCATTTTGCCCCCAAAATCTCACATTTTTGCCCCAAATTCCCCCATTTCGCACCAAAATTCCCACATTTTGCCCCAAATTCCCCCATTTCGCACCAAAATTCCCACATTTTGCCCCCAAAATCCAGCATTTTACACCAAAATCCCACATTTTGCCCCCAAAATCCCCCATTTTTGCCCCAAATTCCCCCATTTCGCACCAAAATCTCACATTTTGCCCCCCAAGTCCCACATTTTTGCCCAAATTCCCACATTTCACACCAAAATCCCACATTTTGCCCCCAAATCCCCCATCTTTTCCCCAAATTCCCGCATTTCGCATCAAAATCCCACATTTTGCTCCCAAAATCCTGTGATTTCCCCAAATTCCCCCATTTTGCCCCCCAAATCCTGCATTTTTGCCCCAAATTCCCGCATTTTTGCCGCAAATTCCCCCATTTCGCACCAAAATCCCACATTTTGCCCCCAAAATCCCACAATTTCCCCCCAAATTCCCCCATTTTGCCCCCAAAATCCCACATTTTTGCCCCAAATTCCCCCATTTTGCCCCCAAAATCCCCCATTTTTCCCCCAAATTCCCGCATTTTGGCCCCAAATCCCGCATTTTTGCCCCAAATTCCCCCATTTCACACCAAAATCCCACATTTTGCCCCCGAATCCCGGGATTTCACCCCAAATTCCCCCATTTTGCCCCCAGAATCCCCCATTTTTGCCCCAAATTCCCCCATTTCGCACCAAAATCCCACATTGTTGCCCCAAAATCCCGTGATTTCCCCCCAAATTCCCCCGTTTTGCCCGCAAATGCCGCATTTTTGCCCGAAATTCCCACATTTCACACCAAAATCCCACATTTTGCCCCCAAAATCCCGCGATTTCACCCCAAATTCCCACAATTTGCCCCCAAAATCCCCCATTTTTGCCCCAAATTCCCCCATTTCGCACCAAAATCCCACATTTTGCCCCCAAAAGCCCGTGATTTCCCCCAAATTCCCCCGTTTCGCCCCCCAAATTCCCGCATTTTTGCCCCAAATTCCCCCATTTTGCCCCAAATTCCCCCATTTCGCACCAAAATCCCACATTTTGCCCCCAAAATCCCGTGATTTCCCCCAAATTCCCCCGTTTCGCCCCCCAAATCCCGCATTTTTGCCCCAAATTCCCGCATTTCGCACCAAAAGCCCACATTTTGCCCCAAAATCCAGGAATTTCCCCCCAAATTCCCCCATTTTGCCCCCCAAATCCCCCATTCTTGCCCCAAATTCCCCCATTTCGCACCAAAATTCCCACATTTTGCCCCAAATTCCCCCATTTCGCACCAAAATCCCACATTGTTGCCCCAAAATCCCGCGATTTCCCCCCAAATTCCCCCGTTTTGCCCCCAAATGCCGCATTTTTGCCCAAAATTCCCACATTTCGCATCAAAATCCCACATTTTGCTCCCAAAATCCTGTGATTTCCCCATATTCCCCCATTTTGCCCCCCAAATCCTGCATTTTTGCCCCAAATTCCCCCATTTTCCACCATAATTCCCACATTTTGCCCCAAATTCCCCCATTTCGCACCAAAATCCCACATTGTTGCCCCAAAATCCCGTGATTTCCCCCCAAATTCCCCCGTTTCGCCCCCAAATGCTGCATTTTTTCCCAAAATTCCCACATTTTACACCAAAATCGCACATTTTGCCCCCAAAATCCCCCATTTTTGCCCCAAATTCCCGCATTTTAGCCCCAAATCCCGCTTTTTTGCCCCAAATTCCCCCATTTCGCACCAAAATTCCCACATTTTGCCCCAAATTCCCCCATTTCGCACCAAAATCCCACATTTTGCCCCCAAAATCCCGTGATTTCCCCCAAATTCCCCCGTTTCGCCCCCAAAATCCCACATTTTTGCCCCAAATTCCCCCATTTCGCACCAAAATCCCACATTGTTGCCCCAAAATCCCGCGATTTCCCCCCAAATTCCCCCGTTTCGCCCCCAAATGCTGCATTTTTGCCCAAAACTCCCACATTTCACACCAAAATCCCACATTTTGCCCCCAAAATCCCCCATTTTTCGCCCAAATTCCTGCATTTTTGCCCCAAATCCCGCTTTTTTGCCCCAAATCCCCCCATTTCACACCAAAATCCCACATTTTGCCCCAAATTCCCCCATTTCACACCAAAATCCCCCATTCTTGCCCCAAATTCCCCCATTTCACACCAAAATTCCCACATTTTGCCCCAAATCCCCCCATTTCACACCAAAATCCCACATTTTGCCCCAAATTCCCCCATTTCACACCAAAATCCCACATTTTGCCCCAAATTCCCCCATTTCACACCAAAATTCCCACATTTTGCCCCAAATCCCCCCATTTCACACCAAAATCCCACATTTTGCCCACTGAAAAGGGAAGCTAGGGAAGGAATTTGTCCTGTCATAGAGCGGTTCATAGAACTAAGACTACTAAAAGAATGTGAGTCAGAATTCAATACACCTGTACTTCCAGTTAAGAAACCTGATGGGTCCTATAGGATAGTTCAAGACTTAAGAGCCATCAACAAAATAACAGAGGACCTGTGGTAGCTAACCCCTATACCCTATTAACCATGCTAAAACCTGATTTAGCTTGGTTTACGGTCCTAGATTTAAAAGATGCTTTCTTTTGCCTCCCTCTCCATGAAGCCAGCCAGAAAATTTTTGCTTTCGAATGGTAAAATCCCAAAAGTGGTCGAAAGACCCGGCTCACATGGACGGTGTTGCCGCAGGGTTTTAAAAATAGCCCCACAATTTTGGGGAATCAGCTAGCAAAGGACTTGGAATCATGGGAACCACCATCAGAAGAAGGGAAGGTGTTACAATATGTAGACGACCTTCTTATTGCAACCAGAACCAAAGAATCCTGTGTCATTTGGACCGTGAGTCTGTTAAATTTCCTGGGACTACAGGGATATCGGGTTTCTAAGAAAAAGGCACAGGCGTTGTTACAACCCCAGGTCACGTACCTGGGGTACGAGATCAGTGCCGGACAACGGATCCTAGGACAAGCCCGGAAAGAGGCCATATGCCAAAGCCCCCGACCACAAACTATAAAGGAACTACGGACATTCTTAGGAATGACGGGGTGGTGCCAACTTTGGATATGTGATTATGGTCTGCCTGTTAAGCCACTCTATTCCCTGATAGCAGCTAACCAAAAGGATCTCCAGTGGGATGCTGAGTCAGATCGAGCCTTCCATCAGCTGAAGAAAGCCCTGATGTCGGCATCGGCATTGGGACTTCCTGATGTGAGTAAGCCATTTTTTCTATTTTCCCACGAAAAACAAGGAATGGCACTAGGAATATTGGCACAAGATTTGGGACCATACAGACGGGCGGTAGCATACTTCTCCAAACAGCTGGATGCCGCTGCGAAAGGGTGGCTGTTCTGGTTTTGTTAGTGGGGGGGGGCCTAAGGTGGCAGCTTCTGTAGGAAACTGCTAGAAGTTGCTCCCCTTTGTTCAGTGGACTTGGCCGGGCCTAGAGCGGACCCGCTGCTGGCCAAGGCCGAGCCAATTGGTAGCAGAATGTCCCGTGATAATGCCTCTGCGATAACGTATTTAAGTAGGGGAAAACAGGAAAAAGAGGGAGGAGAAGATGTGAAGCAGCTGAGCGGGGGGCAGAGAGGGGGAAGCGCGAGCCTCGTGGGCCTTGCAGGCCTCACCCTCTGGCCTCCCGCCGGGCAGCCGACTGGGCCCAACTCGGCCCGGCCTGGCTGCAAGAAGTGGAGAGGAGATGAGAAGTGAATAAGATGTAAAAAGGATCCTGAGAGGCGTCTGCCAGCCTGTTGTGAGGAACGGCTGCAGACGCCAAGGTCAGTGAAGGAGGAGGGGGAGGAGTAATGCGGCTCCTGGCCAAGATTCCTCTGCAACTCGTGGTGACGACCATGGTGGAGCAGGTTGTCCCCCTGCAGCCCATGGAGGTCCACGGAGGGGCAGAGATCCACCTGCAGCCCGTGGAGGACCCCACGCCGGAGCAGGTGGAGGCCTGAAGGAGGCTGTGCCCCGTGGAGGGCCCGCTGGGACAGCTGTTCTAGAGGGACTGTGTTGGATACCTGGAGTATCAGGGACACTTAGTGAACAATCCAGACCGAATGGAATTGTTATGTTTGTGAGCAGCAGGCCTCAAGGACATCACTGAAGCCGCTTGTGAGAAAGTAATGAAGCCGCCTGTAAGAAAGTACTGAAGCCACCTGTGAGAAAATAATGAGGCCGCCTGTGAGAAAGTAATGAAGCTTCCTGTGAGAAAGTAAACGAAGCAACCTTGAAGAAGATCGTAAACAACTCTGAGAAAGTGAAAACATGAAAAGTACGGGACTTTCAGGTTAACGGGACTTTCCAGATTAGCTAACTGCAAGTAGGAAGGATATGCAAATGTAACTATTAGAGCTTAAGCCAATCACGCAATGACTAGTAGGCATATTTTATCTTAGCAATAGAAATATGTGCACCCGGGACTAATAAATCAAACTACGCTTATTACTCATATTGAGTCTTTTGTCGTACGTTCCTCCGTCGCTCGCAAATGGCGCCCGAACAGGGACTACTAGAAGACACTGCTATCGGAGTGGCGGAGGCAGAGAAGCACCGGGAGCAGCGACCGGGGGGCAAGATCGACTACGCATTTGTCCTTCAGATGCGACGATCCGGAGCCTGAACCGTTGAAACAGGGGTTCGCCGTCTGCCAGGGCTACAGGACAAGCTGCAAAAAAGGGGTGCCTTAATCAGGGAGCACCAATAGTGAGTACTTAATCAGGGAGTAAAAGGGGTGCCTTAATCAGGGAGCACCAATTGTGAAACTGCCGGCAATAATGGAAAAGGAGGTAGCCCTAGAATTATTATGCTCTCTATGAGAGGACTGAGTTATGACTCGGCCGTCCTAGAAGCTTTGCTGCAGTGGGCAAAGAAAAGGGAATTAATCCCCACAGTTGATGATCCTTTTGAACTCCCGACACAGGAAAAGATAGGAAAAAAGCTGTGGGATGAAATAAGTAAGGGATCTCCACCGTGTGGAAGCTAATGAACGAAACATTGATAAGCATGAAAGCCGAGCGTTCAGTTGCTGCATCTGCTTTTGCGGCCTTAACTCCAGCCGACGGGTCCACCTCCACTACCAGCATGCTGTTCTCGGGTTTAACGAGCCCTGCCGCCGCCCCGGCTCGTGCTGAGGGTGGGGGGGTTCGAGCCCCAGCAAGGACTCCAGGAACTGCAGCCACAGCCCCTATAACTATAGATATGCGGGCACCAGAGGGAAAAACTGCCAAAGGCTTTTCACCACCATCAGACGTACCACCGCCAGGCACCCCGCCACACTGCGCCAGTGCAGACTCAGAGTCACGAGCCTTTTCGCCGGCACCAACAGCTCTGGTTTATCCCCCGTTACCACCTTCTTCCCTGCCACCACGGCGTGAGGAGGAGGGGGATGAACATTCATCTGGCTCCAAGGACGCACAGCTGGAAGAGACGCTAAAAAGACTGGAAGCCCTAGAGATTCGCCTAGAAGTGTCACTGGGAAACTTGTCAACTCCTTCGCCTGTGCCACATCGAGACCTGTCAGCATCCAACCTATTCATTCCGAACGGAGCATCGGGTGAGATCAGTCTTTTTGCACCTTTGCAAGGGACGCCGGCGGGAGGGGCCGGGGTTTTGAATCCGATAGTGCAGTGGAAAGAGGTGATTCGAGATGCTTTGATAGAAGGAGAGCCTTTTCCTATGGCATTTCCAGTTGTGACTGATAATACTGGGAAAAGTGTGTGGAAAGCATTAGACTGGAAAATATTGAAGGAAGCTAAAAGTGCAGTTACTCAGTATGGGCTAAAATCATCATATGCTCAATCTGTGTTGCAGCATATTTTTTCATCACAGTTGTTAGCTCCTTATGATATTAGAATGATTGTCCAGGTCGCAGCAGCTGCAGTTCTTTCAGTACTGGCAGGCTGCTTGTGATAGGGCAGCTGCAACGCCTCGACAACAGGGTGATCCATTATTCGGGGTGCAAACTCAAATGCTGATGGGAGCGGGACACTACACACGATCTGATTGGCAAGCGCAATTTGCTACCGAAGTGTTACAACTGGGCCAAGATTTGGCTTATAGAGCGCTTGCTAGGGTGCACGATGAAAAGTCTGGACCTGCCTTTACATCAAGAAGACAAGGTCCCACAGAACCATATGGGAAATTTATTGATCGGTTGCACACTGCAATTATGGCTCACCCTGATCTGGATGATGACATGAAAGCAAAGTTCTTAGATATGCTTGCCTTTAATAATGCTAATAAAAAAAAAACAAAAAACAAAAAACAAACCCAAAAAACTAAGACAGCCCTCAGTGTGCTGCCAAAAGGATCTAGTACAGGGCAACTGCTGGAAGCTGCTGAGCGAATGTTAGAACAAGAAAAGGCTACAGTCATGGCTGCTGCTGTAGGTGCAGCCGTTAAACCGTTGATATCAATAAAGCGGCGCGTGATTAACTGTCTGTAACCCCCATTCCCTCTTTCCCCCCCCCCGCCCCCCATCCCTGTCCCGCTAAGGGGGCAGGGGAGGGAGGTGGAGATGGTGTTAAGCCTGGGAAGAGGGAGGGGTGGGGGGAGGTTGTCTTGCTCCCTTTTTCCTTATCCTGCTTTGGTTTTAGTGATGGTCTGTTTTGCCTGTAGCGGTGGCTTTAAGGATCCCTCCCTATTCTTGTCTTAAACCTCAGGTTTTAGTTTTCTTTCCTCTTATATGTCTGGGCCACAGCCGCCGCCAGGCGCCCCCACGTCCCCGCCCCTGACATGGTTAACAGATACTCCTGTCTGAGTCGAGCTTTGTATAAGTGGAAGGACCGTTCCCTCTTATAACATGGGGGAAGGGATACGCTTATGTCTTTACAGGAGCAGTAAACAAGTGGATCCTTGTCTGTATCATCTGCGGGTATTTCAGAACATGTTTGGTTGACCTGCCAGATACCGGTAGGACGGCAACTCTGTGTAAAACAGCAGCAACCACAAGTGCTGAGTGCTAAAACTACAAAAGATGGAACTTTTGGGGATCAGTAAAGATGGACTTCTATTTTTTTTTAACTATTCAAGAGCTAATGTTTCTAGAGGGGTAATGATTGTAAATGCTTTAAGATCTATACATTGCAACGACACAGCATGACGTAATCATGCGAGCACATATCAAAATCCAGACAGCATAAAAGACCTAAACGAAGCATACATAGCATTGAATCTGGTTGCCAAGATAATACAGAGTTTTGGAAACTAAGTAAAATTATTGCTGCTTCAGTCTTTACACCTGGTGTGGCAAGTGCCTAGGCATTAACTATGCTAAATAAATTGGACTGTTGGCTTGCTAAGCAAATAAATACAACTGTATCAGCACTATCAACGCTGTTAACTGATGTAGATTCTATATACTATGCTACTTTACAAAACAGAACCGCTGTTAGCCTGCAGAGCACATATTTGACGGGCCTTGTTGCATGCGCTGGCCACGCATGCAGCAACGTCTAGTCAGGCCTTGTTGTATGCGCTGGCCACGCATGCAGCAACACCTAGTCAGGACTCTTTCACTGAATCTGCTGAGGGTATAAACAGAGGTGGCTCGGAGCGAAGGGGAGAGGACAGACCCAGAGCACACTTTATTTACAACAGGGGACGCCCTGAAGGTGCTGCGCCTGCCTCCCTTCTCTGCTCTGACCCGGCTGATAAACATCCTCTTGCTCAGCGGTGTCTTTGGCATAGTTGGGTTAGTAACAGAATAGATCAGCAATAGATTTTTTTTATTATTAGCACAAAATCATGGTTGTCAGGATTTTGATGGGCTTTGCTGCATGAATCTGTCTGATCATTCGGAATCTATTCACAAAAGTATTCAAAACTTGCAAAAAGGAGTACAAAAACAGCAACAAAGTGATGGTTTTGATATATTCAGACATCTTTTGGTGACTTGATATAAGCTTGTTACTAATAGCTGTAGGATGCTTATTCATTCCTTTTATATATGTATTTTGATCTATAATTCTGTGTCTTAAAATGTGTGCAAACTTTAATAGATAAAGCGTTGAAACAAGCCTCTTCTCCTAAACAAAGAAGGGGGAGATGTGGTATTTCGCTGAGCCAGTATGGTATCAGTGAAAGCACACCGACCTTGGGGGAGGAATGCAATCATGCTCTCAGGAAGAAAGCCATGGAATGAGAAGGGAAGCTTTAAGATACAAAACATTGTTAGCAGAATTTATGGCTTGTTTCAACAGAGGCCTGCAGAAAACTAGTCATTGCTCTTGTAGATAAGAAAGTTACTGGAGTTGTTATATCCATAATAGTAGAAAAATGTTATAGTAGAAAATTACTAGAAGGTACTGAAACTTAGCTTTGCTTTGTAATCATGAATATGCATAAACATGTGATCAGTAATTTTATTAACTAAGCTTGTGTGTGGCATAACTGGGTGGTTGCTGTCCTTGGTTAAAATCGGAATTATGATACTAGGCATCATACTAGGCATAACATACCATGCTTGCAAAAAATGATTAACAACTCAATACAGACAATCTGGCTCATAAAAAAAAAAAAAAAAAAAAAAAAAAGAAGAAAAGGGAGATTCAGTAGAGGCCTACATGAACCTAGTTGATATTGTAGTAAAATAAGGTCAGGAGTACCAAAAAGAGCCATAGGAGGACCATGTTATTTTGGAAAATTGATAATGTTTGCTCCACCTATGAGAACATTACGGAATCACACTCGAGCAAGAAGATCGCTAAAAGTATTGACTCCCCATTGTGACGGCAATTTAACCCTGTTGGGTACAGCTGAGCGGATAGCATTATCTTTATTTGTTCCTTGGGCAGCAACTGCAAAAGCTTTAGCTAACTTAAATAAATTAGCTTGTTGGGCACAAAAGCAAATGAATTTAACCTCTAGCATGTTATCAGGATTATTAGAAGACATGGATAGTATGCGTCATGATATTTTTGCAGAATCTAGCAGCCATTGATTTTTTGTTATTAGCGCATAAGTGGGTCTGGATTGTTCAAAACAAAAAGGGGGATTTGTTGGATACCTGGAGTATCAGGGACACTTAGTGAACAATCCAGACCGAATGGAATTGTTATGTTTGTGAGCAGCAGGCCTCAAGGACATCACTGAAGCCGCTTGTGAGAAAGTAATGAAGCCGCCTGTAAGAAAGTACTGAAGCCACCTGTGAGAAAATAATGAGGCCGCCTGTGAGAAAGTAATGAAGCTTCCTGTGAGAAAGTAAACGAAGCAACCTTGAAGAAGATCGTAAACAACTCTGAGAAAGTGAAAACATGAAAAGTACGGGACTTTCAGGTTAACGGGACTTTCCAGATTAGCTAACTGCAAGTAGGAAGGATATGCAAATGTAACTATTAGAGCTTAAGCCAATCACGCAATGACTAGTAGGCATATTTTATCTTAGCAATATAAATATGTGCATCCGGGACTAATAAATCGAACTACGCTTATTACTCATATTGAGTCTTTTGTCGTACGTTCCTCCGTCGCTCGCAGGACTGCACCCCGTGGAAGAGATGACCCACGCCGGAGCAGTTTCACGGAGGACTGTGGCCCGTGGGAGGGACCCCACGCTGGAGCAGAGGAGGAATGCAAGGAGTTCTTCCCCCGACGATGACACAGAGGCGTAAAACAACGCGTGATGAACTGACTGCGACCCCCATTCCCCCCCCACCGCCCCCGACCCCCCCCTCCATGCCGCTCGGGAGGGGAAGGTAGTAGAGATAATGTTAAGCCCGGGAAGAGGGAGGGGTGGGGGGAGGTTATCTTGTTCCCTGTCTCATTCTCCTGCTAGTTTTAGAAATAAATGAGTGTTTTTCCCCAAGTCGAGTCTGTTTTGCCTGTAACGGTAACTTTACAAATTTCTTCCCGTCCTTATCTCAAACCTCGAGCCGTTTTTCTTATATCATCTCCTCCTATTCTCTCGGAGGGTGGGGGGAGCAAGAGAGAGACTGTGTAGTCTGGTCCCGATCGGGGCTGAACTACGACAGTGGCCCAGCTGTCTGAGAGCAGTAGCAGCTGTCATTCTAAACATTCAAGAAGCCTGAAAGTTCACTCTAGGCCAGAAAATGACTGTCCTAGTTTCCCAGACTGTATCTGCGGTCCTTGAAGCAAAAGGAGGGCATTGGCTTTCCCCACAAAGGTTCCTGAAATATCAAGCTATAATGGTTGAACAGGATGATGTTGAAATCGTGACCACAAACATCATCAATCCAGCCTCATTCCTTGATGGGAACATCGGGGAGCCGACTGCTTGGAAACAATTGAAACCATGTATTCTAGTCGAACGGATCTTAAAGATGTCCCTGTCGATGGAGCCGAACATTGGTTCACCGATGGAAGCAGCTATATGTTAAATGGAAGGCGACATTCCGGATATGCTGTTACCACTTTTGAAAAGGTGATAGAGTCCAGGCCACTATCAGCCGACGTCTCAGCCCAAAAGGCCGAGATCATAGCCCTTACCTGAGCCCTGGAGAGAGCCCAGGGAAGGACTGTAAACATTTGGACTGACCCTAAATATGCCTTTGGGGTGGTACATGCCCATGGAGCAATATGGAAGGAAAGAGGACTGTTCAATTCTCATGGAAAAACCATCAAACACGCAGAAGGGATTTTGAAAATCCGGAATGCAGTCCAGCTTCCCAAAAAGGTGGCAATTATGCATATTAAAGCACACCAGAAAGTGAGCACAGAATTGGAAAGAGGAAATGAGCTGGCAGATAGGGAAGCAAAACAAGCAGCTAGAGAAACAATCAAGGTAGAGGGTGCGCTAATACCTGATGGACAGGTATTTCTAGAAGGTAAACCAGAATACACAAAGGAAGTCAGCAAACTTATTAATGATCTAAAGGGATCATATAATGAGGAAGGGTGGGCCAATTACTACCCCTCACACGGGAGGGTAGTAATTCCCTCCTACATGATATGGTCAGTAGTCCGAGAAGAACATAGAAAAAGACACTGGGGGGAGGGGGGGGCAGAAGCCCTATATAAAGATCTCATCAGGAACATAATAGCGTGAAACTTAGACACTACCGTTAGACAAGTAACTCAACAATGTGATCTTTGTCTCCAGACTAATCCTGAAGTTGTAAAAGGGCCGAAACTTGAAAAAATCGGAAAGGGGAATGGTCCGGGACAACGTTGGCAGATTGATTTCTCAGAACTCCCTAGAAAAGGGGGGTATCGATACTTATTAGTACTTACAGATACCTTTTCAGGCTGGCCAGAAGCTTTCCCGTGCGGAACTGCTAAAGCCTGGGAAGTAACCAAAATACTGCTCCAGGAAATAGTACCTAGGTTTGGAGTCCCAGCAGTAATGTCCTCGGATAGAGGACCACATTTTGTGTCCAGAATAGTACAAGCAATTAGCCACCATCTAGGGATAGAGTGGCAATTACATACCTCTTACCGACCACAATCAAGTGGCCAGGTGGAGAAAATGAATCACCCAATCAAACAACAGATTGTCAAGTTGGGTCAGGAAACTAATCTAACTTTACCATTAGCTCTTATACGAATACGAACCAGACCAAGAGCAAGAGAAGGGCTTAGTCCATTCGAAATTCTATATGGACGACCCTATGGGGTACAAAAGGGAACGTCTTCACAAATTGGTGAAGAAATAATGACCTCCTATATGGTGGCACTAAACAAACAATTAAAAAGAATTGAAAAACATGCAATGGGAACACGTCGTAGGGGTCTGGATGGGCCTGTTCACGATATACAACCAGGGGACTATGTATATGTTAAATCTCTTACAGAAAAAACTCTGGAACCACAGTGGGCCGGACCTTTTCAAGTCCTCCTCACCACCTACACGGCAATTAAGGTAAAGGGACAGAACTCCTGGATACACCATACTCGGATCAAGAGAGCCTCTGCAACCTTGTGGAAAGTAACTCCAGACAACAATGAAGACTTGAGACTTAAACTCGTTCGAACGGATAAGGGCGGGAACAATGTGGGTAACAAGTAAGTGAGCCAAAAGCAGTAGTGAACCGGAGGGACACCACAGCAAACGATACCGGACAAAGAAACCGGGACCGGCCAGTAACTAATCTCGCCCAAATCTGTCATCGGTGCAGTTTATATCTTATTTGTCATTTTATTATAGGAAATATAAAACCCATTTTAGCAGGTCACCAAAGGCAGTACATTATCTACAGAAGTAGCTGTACTAATCCACTAGACCAACTAAATCCTAAAATGACCAATTGTTTAATTGGAATTGTGGTTGGGCTTACAATATTTTCCTGCATCTTACCACCAACTTGTAATCAAAAGGACACCAAATGGCCGTGGTCTCACGCCTCCCTTGGGTTTACAGGAAGCATGGGACCACCTTTTAAACGGTCGGGCTTAAACTTGGCCACTGTGGTTATGCACAAAATGGAAATGTACTCAGGGCATGAGTGGGGCTGGGACAGAGGCAACAGGGATCCTTAATACTATGGTGCGCCCCGTTGTGATCTTATTGATTAGCTTAGGAGTTTTATTACTATTAACTATTGTGCTGTACCTATGGGTTTGGAGAATGTTTAAGAAAGTAACACTGTCGTAGTTCAGCCCCGATCAGGACCAGACTACGCAGTCTCTCTCTCACTCCTCCCACCCTCCGAGAGAACAGGGGGAGATAACGTAAGGAAAAACGGCTCGAGGTTTGAGATAAGGACAGGGAGAAATCCTTAAAGTTACCATCACGGGCAAAACAGACTCCTCTTGGGGAAAACTATTCATTTATTACTACAAACAGCAAGATAATGAGACAGAGAACAAGATAACCTCCCTCCACCCCTCCCTCTTCCCAAGCTTAACATTATCTCTACTACCTTCCCCCCCCCGAGTGGCACAGGAGGGGGAAGAGGGAATGGGGATTGCGGTCAGTTCATCACGCGTTGTTTTACGCTGCTGCTTCATGGTTGGGGGAAGAACTCCTCACATTCCTCCCCTGCTCTGTTGTGGGGTCCCACCCGTACGCCACAGTCCTTCCTGAAACTGCTCCGGCATGGGTCATCTCTTCCATGGGGTGCAGTCTCTCCAGAACGGCTGTCCCAGCGGGCCCTCCATGGGCCACAGCTGCCTTCAGGCATCCACCTCCCCCAGTACGGGATCCTTCACGGGCTCCAAGTGGATCTCTGCCCCTCCGTGGACCTCCATGGGCTGCAGGGGGACAACCTGCTCCACCATGGTCGTCACCACAGGCTGCAGGGGAATCTTGGCCAGGAGCCACATTACTCCTCCCACTCCTTCTGAACTGACCTGGGCATCTGCAGCCGTTCCTCACAACAGGCTGGTAGATGTCTCTCAGGATCCTTTTTACATCTTATTCACTTCTCCTCTCCTCTCCACTTCCTGCAGCTGGGCCGGACCAATTCGGGCCCAGTCGGCTGCCCGGCGGGAGGCCAGAGGGTGAGGCCTGCAAGGCCCATAAGGCCTGCGCCTCCCCCTCTGTGCCTCTGCCCCCCGCTCAGCTGCTTCACATCTCTCCCTTTTTTTTTTTTTTCTGTTTTCCCCTATTTGAATACGTTATCGCAGAGGCGTTATCAGGGGACATTCTGCTACCAATTGGCTTGGCCTTGGCCAGCAGCGGGTCCGCTCTAGGCCCGGCCGAGTCCACTGAACAAAGGGGAGCGACTTCTAGCAGTTTCCTACAGAAGCTACCACCTTAGGCCCCCCCCCACTAACAAAACCATGTATGATGCTTCATATCGTTCAGGGAAACTGTTTAAGTAAAAGAATTTACTTAGTGTGATAAAAAGGGGGGATTGATATAGGGGACAATAAGTTAATCACAACTATATATGTATGCTCTTAAAGAATTGTTGTAGTTCAGCCCCGATCGGGACCAGACTACGCAGTCTCTCTCTCACTCCCCCCCCACCCTCCAAGAGAACAGGGGGAGATTTGGTAAACAAAAGAAAACCAGGAAAAAAACCAAACCCGTGGGTTGAGATTGAACAAGAAGTAAATTTAACAGTAATGACAGAAGAAAACAAAACAGTGATGCAATACAAATATAGTATAATGGCTTACAACAAATCTCCACACCTAGTTTCTTCCACGTAGCAGGAGGCTCCTTTCACCACCCTCCTCACTTACATACTGAGCCCCAGCAGTTAGCTAATTAGTTAACTATCCCAGCCATAGGGGCTACCAGCTTCAGTACTCCACCCAGCTCAGGTAAATATTAACTCTATCCTAGCCAGAAACAGGACAAGAATACAGTTATAAAACATAGTCATGTACCCATATAGCTTAGAGAAACAATTAATGGAAGAGGAAGTCTGTTTTTTTTTTCTTTTCCTGACGAAGGACTCATTTGTAAGGAGTGAGAAACAGTCCCTACTGCTCAGTGGGAAAAAATCTTAAAAATCCTGAACCTTTTGTTACATGGTGACCAGCTCTGAATACCCTTGCTGCTCCTCACCGGCTCTTGCTACCACACATACAGGCTCCAAACTCTGGGGCTCCGGGCTTTCCTAGACCACCAGGACAGGGTGGTAAAGATCTACAGGCGTAAAAAAAATCTACAGGCCAGGAAACATTGGGGCTCCGGGATTTCCTGGACCACCAGGA
The DNA here is from genome assembly GCF_036417535.1 of Chlamydotis macqueenii. NCBI lineage: Eukaryota > Metazoa > Chordata > Aves > Otidiformes > Otididae > Chlamydotis > Chlamydotis macqueenii. The sequence continues at coordinate 22,896 of NW_028239023.1, forward strand.
CTCCGACGTTTAACACCAGCTCGAGCTGTCCGCCTAGTGTTAAACCACAGCTTAAAAATGGTGAATGTCAGACAGCTGCTCCCACACCAGAAGTGTCAGCTCTGGAATGTCTTGCTGCTTCTCACCAGCTCTAGGCACCACATCTACAGGCTCACAAACATTGGGGATCCGGCATTTCCTGGGACACCAGGACTCCGACGTCTACCATCACCTCAACTCAGCAGTCCCTTTTGAAAAAAATCTTAAAAATCACAAACGTCAGAAGACTGCTCCCACACCAGAAGTGACATTTCTGAAAGCTCTTGCTTCTCCTGCCCGGCTCTTGCCACCGCATCTACAGGCTCACAAATATTGGGACTGCGAGATTTCCTAGAACACCAGCACTCCAACGTTTACCACGGTGTACTTATGGCCGCCCAGTGAAAACACTCTTATATATCATGAACGTTGGACGATAGATCCCACACCAGAAGTGCCAGCTCTGAAAACCCCTCAGTGGCTCTTGCCACCGCATCTACAAGCCCAGCAACACTGGGGCTCCGTTCTTTCCTAGACAATCAGGACTCTGACTTTTGCCACCATGTACACCAGTAAACTTTCAGAGGTGGCACTTTTGGTGTTAAAGCAATCGTCTGAGTTCGTGATTTTTAAGATTTATTTCTCACTGTGCAGCAGCTCTAGGTGATGGTAAGTGTCAGAGTCCTGCTGGTGGAGGAAAGCCCAGAGACTCAATGTTTCTGAGCCTGTAGATGTGGTGGGAAGAGTCGGTGAGGAGCAGCAAGAACTTTTAGAGCAGGCACTTCCGGTGTTGGAGTAATTGTCTGACTTCCTTCTGCGCGGCTGCTTCCAAGTTGACGGTAACTGCCAGCGTGCTAGCTGTGTAGGACAGTGAAGAGGCTGACGCGTGTGTGTCCGTAAAGCTGCTAGAAAGCGTACGTGAAGAGCAGGAAGGGCTTTCAGAGCAGCCGGCTCTCGTCTTGGACAGTCGCCACACATCCGCACTTTTAGTGCCTCAGAACCCCGGACAGCTTGCAAAACACGGCTGTAACTGTCCCAGCGCAAGCTGTTCAGGAAAGCACAGAAACGCGATGTTCGCGTGCTTTTAGCGCTGCTCGCAAGAAGCCTCCGGAGCAGGCACTTCTCGTGCGGCAACAACCGTGCCTGCTACGATCTTTCCTAGCCTCTTTTCCTCCGGGCAGCCGGCTTTAGCTGATGTGAAGTGTTGGTGGGCAAATCATCCAGAGAAGTGTAGCAATGCTTCTGGGCTGTTAGCAAGAGCGAGTGAAGAGCAGCAAGAGCTTTCCTTGCTGACCCTTTTCATGTGGGAGATTAGCTGGACATTTGCCGGTTTAGTGCCTTGTTTCTTCTGCGCAGCTTGCACAAAGCTTATTGCGGCTTTCGCGGTTCGAGTTGTGCATCGCCGGAGCTCTGCGGGAAAGAGCGAGAGAAGAGCCGCGAAAGCTCCGAGTGCGGCCAGCTCGCGTGTAGCCGCGATGATGCGCTGTTCGCCGGTTGCAGGGCGACTGCCTTCTGCGCGGCTGCTTCCAAGTTGACGGTAACTGCCAGCGTGCTGGCTGTGTAGGACAGTGAAGAGGCTGACGTGTGTGTGTCCGTAGAGCTGCTAGAAAGCGTACGTGAAGAGCAGGAAGGGCTTTCAGAGCAGCCGGCTCTCGTCTTGGACAGTCGCCACACATCCGCACTTTTAGTGCCTCAGAACCCCGGACAGCTTGCAAAACACGGCTGTAACTGTCCCAGCGCAAGCTGTTCAGGAAAGCACAGAAACGCGATGTTCGCGTGCTTTTAGCGCTGCTCGCAAGAAGCCTCCGGAGCAGGCACTTCTCGTGCGGCAACAACCGTGCCTGCTACGATCTTTCCTAGCCTCTTTTCCTCCGGGCAGCCGGCTTTAGCTGATGTGAAGTGTTGGTGGGCAAATCATCCAGAGAAGTGTAGCAATGCTTCTGGGCTGTTAGCAAGAGCGAGTGAAGAGCAGCAAGAGCTTTCCTTGCTGACCCTTTTCATGTGGGAGATTAGCTGGACATTTGCCGGTTTAGTGCCTTGTTTCTTCTGCGCAGCTTGCACAAAGCTTATTGCGGCTTTCGCGGTTCGAGTTGTGCATCGCCGGAGCTCTGCGGGAAAGAGCGAGAGAAGAGCCGCGAAAGCTCCGAGTGCGGCCAGCTCGCGTGTAGCCGCGATGATGCGCTGTTCGCCGGTTGGAGGGCGACTGCCTTCTGCGCGGCTGCTTCCAAGTTGACGGTAACTGCCAGCGTGCTGGCTGTGTAGGACAGTGAAGAGGCTGACGTGTGTGTGTCCGTAGAGCTGCTAGAAAGCGTACGTGAAGAGCAGGAAGGGCTTTCAGAGCAGCCGGCTCTCGTCTTGGACAGTCGCCACACATCCGCACTTTTAGTGCCTCAGAACCCCGGACAGCTTGCAAAACACGGCTGTAACTGTCCCAGCGCAAGCTGTTCAGGAAAGCACAGAAACGCGATGTTCGCGTGCTTTTAGCGCTGCTCGCAAGAAGCCTCCGGAGCAGGCACTTCTCGTGCGGCAACAACCGTGCCTGCTACGATCTTTCCTAGCCTCTTTTCCTCCGGGCAGCCGGCTTTAGCTGATGTGAAGTGTTGGTGGGCAAATCATCCAGAGAAGCGTCGCAATGCTTCTGGGCTGTTAGCAAGAGCTTTCCTTGCTGACCCTTTTCACGTTGGAGATTAGCTGGACATTTGCCGGTTTAGTGCCTTGTTTCTTCTGCGCAGCTTGCACAAAGCTCATTGCGGCTTTCGCGGTTCGAGTTGTGCATCCCCGGAGCTCTGCGAATGTGTGTCTGCGAATGCCAGGAGCAGGAACTGGGTGTTGGCGCTGCTGTTGGACATTTGCTTCCTCTGGGCTTGGGTGTCTATCAAAGCAAGAGAAGTTAGTGAAGGGTCAGGACTGAGTTCACTAAGCAAAACTGACTCAATTTTTCAAGGAACCATCATTCCCCCAGCCTTTTTCCTTCCAGAAAGACCTTCGTGCAGCTCCCTGGCTGAGCTCTGGGTTCTGCTGGCTGAGGGTGCAATGGGAAGCAGAGGGTTCTGCTGTGGGCTCCTGAGAAGTCAGTGCTGCTGTGCACCAGCAGGCAGGTAGGAACCAGCAGTGATCTCTGTGTAAATCCCCTCATGAAATCAATGACATTTCAGCATTGTCCCTCCCAACTCACCCTACTGCAGAGCAGAGCTGTGGGCAGTTGGTTATGTTTGTTTTACTTTTTGAAGGCAGACAGCCTTGAATTTTCTGTTCTGCTACAAGTGCTACATTGAGAGCTGGGCTGCAAACAGGCAGACCCTTAGTGGACAGTGAGTCCATCAGACTTTCTCCCGGCTGCCCTGGGCCTGCACCTCTTTAATCTGGAGGACGATCACACCCAGCTGTTCCCTTCAAAAGAAATTTGGATACTGCTGAGAGCACAGGAATCCAATTTAAAACTCCCCTCCCCAGTAAAACTCCCCTCCATAAAGATCTGTGAGCTTTCTGATCTCTTGAAGATGGGGTGTTGTGGTTTTGTTGGGGGGGGGGGGGGGGCTAAGGTGGCAGCTTCTGTAGGAAACTGCTAGAAGTCGCTCCCCTTTGTTCAGTGGACTTGGCCGGGCCTAGGGCGGACCCACTGCTGGCCAAGGCCGAGCCGATTGGTAGCAGAATGTCTCGTGATAACGCCTCTGCGATAACGTATTTAAGAATGGGAAAACAGAAAAAAAAAGAGAGAAGAGAAGATGTGAAGAAGCTGAGCAGGGGCAGCTGGAAGGTGCGGGAGGTGCAGGCCTCATGCTCTGGCCTCTTGCCAGGTGGCCGCTGGCCCGGCTGCAAGAAGTGGAGAGGAGATGAGAAGTGAATAAGATGTAAAAAGGATCCTGAGAGGCGTCTGCCAGCCTGTTGTGAGGAACGGCTGCAGACGCCAAGGTCAGTGAAGGAGGAGGGGGAGGAGTAATGCGGCTCCTGGCCAAGATTCCTCTGCAACTCGTGGTGACGACCATGGTGGAGCAGGTTGTCCCCCTGCAGCCCATGGAGGTCCACAGAGGAGCAGAGATCCACCTGCAGCCCATGGAGGACCCCACGTTGGAGCAGGTGGAGGCCTGAAGGAGGCTGTGGCCCGTGGAGGGCCCGCTGGGACAGCTGTTCTAGAGGTACTGCACTCCCGTGGAAGAGATGACCCACGCCGGAGCAGTTTCAGGAAGGACTGTGGTGTAGGGGAGGGACCCCACGATGGAGCAGGGGAGGAATGTGAGGAGTTCTTCCCCCAACCTTGAAGCAGCAGCGTGAAACAACGTATGATGAACTGATCGCAACCCCCATTTCCTCTTCCCCCTCCTGTGCCGCTCGGGGGGGGAAGGTAGTAGAGATAATGTTAAGCTTGGGAAGAGGGAGGGGTGGAGGGAGGTTATCTTGTTCCCTGTCTCATTCTCCTGCTGTCTCTAGTAATAAATGAATAGTTTTCCCCAAATTGAGTCTGTTTTGCCCATAACGGTAACTTTAAGGATCTCTCCCTGTCCTTATCTCAAATTTCAAGCTGTTTTTCCTTATATTATCTCTCCCTATTCTCTCGGAGGGTGGGAGGAGTGAGAGAGAGACTGTGTAGTCTGGTCCCAATTGGGGCTGAACTACGACATGGGGTGTCTGGCAAAAAGTGCCAGCTTCATCCCCACCCTCTGGACTGCATTGCCCAGAGACCCACAGGCCAGAAGAGGGCTTGGGCACCTTGCTTCCATGGCCACATCTGCACGGCAAGGCCTGCAGGGTCAGTGGCTGAGCTGCTGAACCCCCATCCCCAGAGAGCCCGAAAACAAAAGCAGCAGCAGGGGCAGGTGAAAAGGAAAAAGGAGAAATGTTCCAGTGCTTCTGCCCAGGGTGGCAAGGCCAGGGAGCATTTCTGTGTTGGCACAGGCTGAAGAGCAGCTGAGACGAACCACGGTGATACCACACAAGTGATGTGGCTTTCAGCAGGCAATGGAAGAGGTGAAGGGACATTATCAGCCTCCTCACAGACCTACGGCCGTTTCAGTCCAATGTTGTAGCAGTCTCAGTGTCCTGTGCAAACCTGACAGCTCCGTTGCTCTTTTCCCCCACAAACACAGCAAGAAACTGAAAGCAGAGACTTCAGAAAGCACCTTTCCTTCCAGGTAACCTCTGCCCTGATGTGATTATTGAAAAGCTGTTTCTCGCAATTTCTAGCAGTGACCTGGAGCTGTGAGCAGCCTGGACCAACACAGAACTCTCTCAACAGCAGAGGGACCGTGCTAAAGGTCCCTCTTTCCACCTGGAGCTTCTTCCCCGGTGCTATGGGGAGCTCCCCGGGCCGGCTGAGTGCTGAGCCTGGCAGAGGCAGAGTCCCTGCCCCAGCACACAGCCCCTGGGGCGCAGGGACCCTGCTCTGAAGGACAGCCCTGGGCACCCCTGCCTGCACACACACATTCACACCCTGCAGCCGTCCCTGGGAGAAGGCAGCCGTCGTGCCCTGTCCCTCTGACAGTGCACCAGGGAATCCCTGCTCTGGAGCATCTACTCCTCCTCCTCTACACTGGAGAGGGATCTCTGTGAGCCATGGCACCTTGACGAGACCCCTCCAGGAAGCTCCTGTTCATTGCCCTGCAGCCAGAGACTTACCGTGCAAAGGGCTGTGAAGGTTTCTCCTCCAGTGAGCTCTCAGCCCAGGCAGCCTTTAACCTCTCTCTGCCCTGCCTGTCCCCACTCAGTGCCTGCAGCAGTGCCCTCAGCTCTGCTGCGCTTTGCAGAGCAGCTGCTCCTGGGCAGAGCTGTCTCTCTGCCATTCTGTCTCCTTGCCATGAGCTCCCTGCGTCCCAGGAGCCTGGAGCAGCTCAGCAGCAGAGGACCAGCCCAAGGCATTGTAATGACCTCTCTGGTGGGTTTGGGGCCGAGTCCATGAATCTCAGATACTGCAAGGAAGTTGAGGAAATCTCTCCAGAAGTCAAAGTCAGATGCAAACTCCAAAGTTTCTTGGAGCCTTAATGGGTCCCCCTGAGGGACATTACTGACAAAGCCTCCCTGGGGCTGGTGAGAGCAGAAAACTGGAGGCAGAGATGACAGGGAATAGCGATGTAAAGGTGGAACAGATTCTGAGTAAACCTGGGTGTGTTATATTAAGCCAGAGGGCCAAGGCCTGACCCCTAGGCATGGGAAAGGGAGATCCTGTCCCTCACATTTCTTGAGACTTTTTCTGGGGCAGTGTGATGTGGGGATGATGTGCAACGCCAAGTGCAAGAACAGGCTGTGACACCTCCCTGCTCCTGAGTGGGGAAGAGGAGTCCATGAGGCCCTGGTGCTGTCATGATAAAGTTTCTCCTAGGTGGCACAGACAACAGCCATGGCCAAGGGGAGAAAGATGTCGGCTCTGATGAGGGTGTTCAGCATTGTCAGCTCCCTCAACAATCTCCAACACAGGCTGTCCTCTGCTGCCCTATGCCTGCACTTGTTCCCTTGAAAGCTGTGGACACCTACTCCTCTTCTTGTTCTGATCTGAGTATCTCACTACCATTACTGATTTCTCTCCACCGTCCCTGGCTGTCCCTTGGCACACAAAGCCTTGGGCTGGTCCAAACTCCCTCTGGGTGGACACACACACACACAAATCCATCCACTGTCAGTCCATTGTTCAAGGAGCTGAAGCCTCTGATCGTGCTGCTCTGAGCTTCTGTCTCAGCAGGCAAAAGCCCAAGTACCTCAGCATCTCCACAGAGGACGTGTAACCAGACTCCATCTTGGAAGACCTCTTCTGGGCACTCTCCAGTTCCTCCCAAGTTGCCTAGAGCAGGAAACCCAACAGAGGAACCCACCAGTCCAAACGTGGCCACAACAGTGCTGAGTCAAGGGGGGGTGGTAACTCCCCTTTTCTGAGTGGCCACATTGTTCCTAATGCAGCTGCCTACCTAGCTGATCTCACTTTTGGTGAGCATGTTCTACTGGCTCATATGGCATCCCTCCTGGGGCCCAGGCCCTCCTCCTTAGGGTCCCTGCTCAGCCAGCCAGGTCCTAGCCTGCCCTGAGGTACAAGGTTATTTTTTCCTTGTTGCTTCTCCTTGTGAACTTCAGGGTGTTTCTGTTGGCTGAATCCCAGAGATTCTCAGGGTTCTCCCAGACTGATGCTCCATTGCGACAGCTGTTAATCTTGCAGGCAGCTGGCTCACCCTGATTTTGGTGTCTCTCACAAGAAAACAGCATGAGTTGCAGGGCACTACAAATACTAAAATAAGGTATTAATTCAATGAAATTGCTTTCAAATATAGAATTATCCATGCTGACCACCTCAGAAAGAGCTACAAATCAAGCAAAGCCAAGACCAGTGTGGAAAGAGTGTGAGCGATGGAGGAACGTACGACAAAGACTCAGTATGAGTAATAAGCGTAGTTCGATTTATTAGTCCCGGGTGCGCATATTTATATTGCTAAGATAAAATATGCCTACTAGTCATTGCGTGATTGGCTTAAGCTCTAATAGTTGCATTTGCATATCCTTCCTACTTGCAGTTAGCTAATCTGGATGTCCATTAACCTGGAAAGTCCCATACTTTTAATGTTTTCACTTTCTAAAAGTTATTTATGATCTTCTTCAAGGTTGCTTCGTTTACTTTCTCACAGGAAGCTTCATTACTTTCTCACAGGCGGCCTCATTATTTTCTCACAGGTGGCTTCAGTACTTTCTTACAGGCGGCTTCAGTGATGTCCTTGAGGCCTGCTGCTCACAAACATAACAATTCCATTCGGTCTGGATTGTTCACTAAGTGTCCCTGATACTCCAGGTATCCAACAAATCCCCCTTTTTGTTTTGAACAATCCAGACCCACTTATGCGCTAATAACAAAAAATCAATGGCTGATAGATTCTGCAAAAATATCATGACGCATACTATCCATGTCTTCTAATAATCCTGATAACATGCTAGAGGTTAAATTCATTTGCTTTTGTGCCCAACAAGCTAATTTATTTAAGTTAGCTGAAGTTTTTGCAGTTGCTGCCCAAGGAACAAATAAAGCTAATGCTATCCGCTCAGCTGTACCCAACAGGGTTAAATTGCCGTCACAATGGGGAGTCAATACTTTTAGCGATCTTCTTGCTCGAGTGTGATTCCGTAATGTTCTCATAGGTGGAGCAAACACTATCAATTTTCCAAAATAACATGGTCCTCCTATGGCCCTTTTTGGTACTCCTGACCTTATTTTACTACAATATCAACTAGGTTCATGTAGGCCTCTACTGAATCTCCCTTTTCTTCTTTTTTTTTTTTTTTTTTTTTTTTTTTATGAGCCAGATTGTCTGTATTGAGTTGTTAATCATTTTTTGCAAGCATGGTATGTTATGCCTAGTATGATGCCTAGTATCATAATTCCGATTTTAACCAAGGACAGCAACCACCCAGTTATGCCACACACAAGCTTAGTTAATAAAATTACTGATCACATGTTTATGCATATTCATGATTACAAAGCAAAGCTAAGTTTCAGTACCTTCTAGTAATTTTCTACTATAACATTTTTCTACTATTATGGATATAACAACTCCAGTAACTTTCTTATCTACAAGAGCAATGACTAGTTTTCTGCAGGCCTCTGTTGAAACAAGCCATAAATTCTGCTAACAATGTTTTGTATCTTAAAGCTTCCCTTCTCATTCCATGGCTTTCTTCCTGAGAGCATGATTGCATTCCTCCCCCAAGGTCGGTGTGCTTTCACTGATACCATACTGGCTCAGCGAAATACCACATCTCCCCCTTCTTTGTTTAGGAGAAGAGGCTTGTTTCAACGCTTTATCTATTAAAGTTTGCACACATTTTAAGACACAGAATTATAGATCAAAATACATATATAAAAGGAATGAATAAGCATCCTACAGCTATTAGTAACAAGCTTATATCAAGTCACCAAAAGATGTCTGAATATATCAAAACCATCACTTTGTTGCTGTTTTTGTACTCCTTTTTGCAAGTTTTGAATACTTTTGTGAATAGATTCCGAATGATCAGACAGATTCATGCAGCAAAGCCCATCAAAATCCTGACAACCATGATTTTGTGCTAATAATAAAAAAAATCTATTGCTGATCTATTCTGTTACTAACCCAACTATGCCAAAGACACCGCTGAGCAAGAGGATGTTTATCAGCCGGGTCAGAGCAGAGAAGGGAGGCAGGCGCAGCACCTTCAGGGCGTCCCCTGTTGTAAATAAAGTGTGCTCTGGGTCTGTCCTCTCCCCTTCGCTCCGAGCCACCTCTGTTTATACCCTCAGCAGATTCAGTGAAAGAGTACTGACTAGACGTTGCTGCATGCGTGGCCAGCGCATGCAACAAGGCCCGTCAAATATGTGCTCTGCAGGCTAACAGCGGTTCTGTTTTGTAAAGTAGCATAGTATATAGAATCTACATCAGTTAACAGCGTTGATAGTGCCGATACAGTTGTATTTATTTGCTTAGCAAGCCAACAGTCCAATTTATTTAGCATAGTTAATGCCTAGGCACTTGCCACACCAGGTGTAAAGACTGAAGCAGCAATAATTTTACTTAGTTTCCAAAACTCTGTATTATCTTGGCAACCAGATTCAATGCTATGTATGCTTCGTTTAGGTCTTTTATGCTGTCTGGATTTTGATATGTGCTCGCATGATTACGTCATGCTGTGTCGTTGCAATGTATAGATCTTAAAGCATTTACAATCATTACCCCTCTAGAAACATTAACTCTTGAATAGTTAAAAAAAAAAATAGACAGAAGTCCATCTTTACTGATCCCAAAAAGTTCCATCTTCTGTAGTTTTAGCACTCAGCACTTGTGGTTGCTGCTGTTTTACACAGAGTTGCCGTCCTACCGGTATCTGGCAGGTCAACCAAACATGTTCTGAAATACCCGCAGATGATACAGACAAGGATCCACTTGTTTACTGCTCCTGTAAAGACATAAGCGTATCCCTTCCCCCATGTTATAAGAGGGAACGGTTCTTCCACTTATACAAAGCTCGACTCAGACAGGAGGATCTGTTAACCATGTCGGGGCGGGGACGTGGGGGCACCTGGCGGCGGCCATGGCCCCAGGCATACAGGAGGAAAGAAAACTAAAACCCGAGGTTTAAGACAAGAATAGGGAGGGATCCTTAAAGCCACCGCTAAAACCAAAGCAGGATAAGGAAAAAGGGAGCAAGACAACCTCCCCCCACCCCTCCCTCTTCCCGGGCTTAACACCATCTCCACCTCCCTCCCCTGCCCCCTGAGCGGGACAGGGATGGGGGGACGGGAAGAGGGAATGGGGGTTACAGACAGTTAATCACGCACCGCTTTACTGATATCAACGGTTTAACTGCTGCACCTACAGCAGCAGCCATGAATGTAGCCTTTTCTTGTTCTAACATTCGCTTGGCAGCCTCCAGCAGTTGCGTCTCTTGCAGCTGTGAGTCCTTCAAGCCGGATGAGTGTTCATCCCCCTCTTCCTCACGCCATGGTGGCAGGGAAGAAGGTGGTAACGGGGGATAAACTGGAGCTGTTGGCGCTGGCGAAAAGGCTCGTGACTCTGAGCCTGCACTGGTGCAGCGTGGCGGGGTGCCTGGCGGTGGTACATCTGATGGTGGTGAAAAGCCTTTGGCAGTTTTTCCCTCTGGTGCCCACATATCTATAGTTATAGGGGCTGTGGCTGCATTTTCTCACAGGTGGCTTCAGTACTTTCTTACAGGAAGCTTCATTACTTTCTCACAAGCGGCTTCAGTGATGTCCTTGAGGCCTGCTGCTCACAAACATAACAATTCCATTCGGTCTGGATTGTTCACTAAGTGCCCCTGATACTCCAGGTATCCAACAAACCAGAGCCTTGGGCCCATAAAAATGAGGCTTTGGAGCCTGAAATGAGGCCTTGGAAGCCAAAACCGAGCCTCTGGAATGTGGCAAGTGAGGCTTTGGACCCTCTAAAGGTAGCTTTGGACCCCAAGAGGAGGCTTTCTGCTGTAAAAGTGAGGGTTTAGGCCCTAAAAAGGAGACTGTGGGCCCTGAAAAAAGGCTCTGGGGCAGAAAAGAGAGGTTTGGGTGAGGAAATCGAGGCTTTGTGTCTGCAAAGGAGGTTTTGACCCCTTGAAGTGAGGCTTTGGGCCATCAAAATATGGCTTTGTGCTTTAGAAAGGAGGCTTTGGATCCCAAGAGTAAAGGCTGGACGTGAAAGAGGAGGCTTTGGGCCTTGTAATGAGCATTTGGTGCCTCAAATGAGGGGTTGGCTCCTAAAGCTCCATGAGGGGTGTTGCACGCGGCCTGGCAAGAGCATCTGGAGAGCTTCCAGGTGCCAGGCAGCAGGTCACCCAGGCCCCTCTGCAGCTTTGGAAGCCTCCACCCACGCCCAGGTCCCACACCATGACCTGGCCCCCTCCAGTCACTGCATCTGGCTGAGAAAGAAGTAGATCCCAGCATCTAATGGAGACGTGCTTGATTACAGCTGTGCCTGTAGGCGAAGGCCAGCCCACGCCTGAGCCCAATCTCGTCTTTGAGCCTCCGGACAATTCCACAGGTAGGTGACTGGAAGGAATGCACAACTGGGGTTGAAGGGTCTGTTCATATGAAATGGGATGCAATGTTTTGTGGACCAATGCTGAGACACGCCAAAGAACAGAGAGGGAGTGGGTTGTCTCAGTGATGGGCACTGGGCCGCTCTGCCTTGCAAAGCTGTCTTGGCCAGACTGTCCGCCCCGCCGCTGCTGCCAGTGGCTGCTGCAAAGCCAGTGGGCTGGTTGGGCTGGAGTGTGGAGGTGGTCGTGGAGTCACGCAGTGCCAGTGTCTGATGAAAAATCAGGGGCAATGCAGTCAACAGGTGTGTCAGGTTATTGCTGTCCCTCCTTCATTGCCATCCATCAAAATCCCTGTGTGTCTGCAGGCTCTTCCCCTGGTGCCCACTGTCATAGTTCAGCCCCAATCAGGACCAGACTACGCAGTCTGTCTCTCGCTCCCCCCACCCTCCGAGAGAATAGGAGGAGATGATATAAGAAAAACAGCTCAAGGTTTGAGATAAGGACGGGGAGAAATCCTTAAAGTTACCGTCACGGGCAAAACAGACTCGACTTGGGGAAAAACTATTCATTTATTTCTAAAATTAGCAGGAGAATGAGACAGGGAACAAGATAACCTCCACCCACCCCTCCCTCTTCCCGGGCTTAACATTATCATCAGTTGGTCCATATTTAAGGAGCACCTCCTCCAAGCTCAGCAGAGGTGCATCCCGATGAAGAAAAAGTCGGGCAAAAAGGCCAGGTGGCCAGCGTGGATGAGCAAGGAGCTCCTGGACCAACTGAAAGTGAAGAGGAAAGCCTATAGAGGGTGGAAGCTGGGACAGGTAGCCTGGGAGGACTACTGAGTGACTGTGCGAGCGGCCAGGGATAGGGTGAGGAAGGCTAAAGCCCTGATGGAATCGAATCTGGCCAGGGATATAAAAAGTAACAAGAAAAGCTTTTACAGGTATGTAGGGGACAAAAGAAAATCCAAGGAGAATGTAGGCCCCCTCCGGAAGGTAACGGGTGTTGTGGTTACCCGGGATGTGGAGAAGGCTGAGGTACTCAATGACTTTTTTGCCTCAGTCTTCACTGATAAGAACTCTTGTCTCCCCACCCAAGCTGTGGAAGGCACAGGCAGGGACTGCAAGGATGAAGAACCACCCACAGTGCTCGAAGAGCAGGGTTCGAGATCATTTAAGGAACTTGAAGGTGCACAAGTCCATGGGTCCTGATGAGATCCATCCGCGCGTCCTGAGGGAACTGGCGGATGAAGTTGCCAAGCCACTGGCCATCATATTTGAGAAATCGTGGCGGTCTGGTGAGGTCCCCGATGACTGGAAGAGAGGGAACATAACCCCATTTTTAAAAAGGGGAATAAGGAAGACCCGGGTAACTACAGGCCGGTCAGCCTCACCTCTGTGCCTGGCAAGGTCATGGAGCAGATTCTCCTGGAAACCATGCTAAGGCACATGGAGAGCAAGGGGGTGGTTGGTGACAGCCAACATGGCTTCACCAAGGGCAGATCGTGCCTGACCAATTTGGTGGCCTTCTATGACGGGGTGGCGGCATCGGTGGACAAGGGACGGGCAACAGATATCATCTACCTGGACTTGTGCAAGGCATTTGACACTGTCCCGCACGACATCCTTCTCTCTAAACTGGAGAGACATGGGTTCGATGGATGGACCACTCGGTCGATAAGGAGTTGGCTGGATGGCCGCACTCAGAGAGTGGTGGTCAACGGCTCAATGTCCATGTGGAGACCGGTCACCAGTGGCGTCCCTCAGGGGTCCGTGCTGGGCCCGGCCCTGTTCAACATCTTTGTCGGTGACATGGACAGTGGGATAGAGTGCACCCTCAGCAAGTTCGCCCATGACACCAAGTTGTGTGGTGCCGTCAACATGCTGGAAGGGAGGGATGCCATCCAGAGGGACCTGGACAGGCTGGAGAGTTGGGCCCGTGCCAACCTCATGAAGTTCAACCAGGCCAAGTGCAAGGTCCTGCACCTGGGTCGTGGCAATCCCAAGCACAAATACAGGCTGGGCGGGGATTGGATCGAGAGCAGCCCTGAGGAGAAGGACTTGGGAGTGCTGGTGGACGAGAAGCTCAGTGTGAGCCGGCAATGCGCCCTTGCGGCCCAGAAGGCCAACCGCATCCTGGGCTGCATCAAGAGGAGCGTGGCCAGCAGGTCGAGGGAGGTGATTCTGCCCCTCTACTCTGCCCTGGTGAGACCCCACCTGGAGTACTGTGTCCAGTTCTGGAGCCCCCAACACAAGAAGGACATGGACAAGTTGGAGAAGGTCCAGAGGAGGCCACGAAGATGATCAGAGGGCTGGAGCACCTCTCCTATGAGGACAGGCTGAGAGAGTTGGGGCTGTTCAGCCTGGAGAAGAGGAGGCTCCGGGGAGACCTGAGAGCGGTCTTCCAATACCTCAAGGGGGCCTACAGGAAAGATCGGGAGAAGCTGTTCAGTAGGGCCTGTTGTGATAGAACAAGGGGTAATGGGTTTAAATTAGAAGGAGGTAGGTTTAGATTAGATATTAGAAAAAATTTTTTTACAATGAGAGTTGTAGAGCACTGGAACAGGTTGCCCAGAGAGGTGGTGGATGCCCCATCCCTGGAATCGTTCAAGGCCAGGCTGGATGAGGCTCTGAGCAACCTGATCTAGTCAGGGATGTCCCTGCTTCTTGCAGGGGGGTTGGACTAGATGACCGTTGAAGGTCCCTTCCAACTCTAACCATTCTATGATTCTATGATTCTATGATTATCTCTACTACCTTCCCCTCCCGAGCGGCATGGAGGGAAGAAAGGGAATGGGGGTCGTGGTCAGTTCATCATACGTTGTTTTACACCGCTGTATCATCGTCGGGGGAAGAACTCCTCGCATTCCTCCCCTGCTCCAGCGTGGGGTCCCTCCCACGTCCACAGTCCTTCGTGAAACTGCTCTGGCGTGGGTCATCTCTTCCACGGGTGCAGTCCCTCTAGAGCAGCTGTCCCAGCGGGCCCTCCACGGGGCACAGCCTCCTTCAGGCCTCCACCTGCTCCAGCGTGGGGTCCTCCACGGGCTGCAGGTGGATCTCTGCCCCTCCGTGGACCTCCATGGGCTGCAGGGGGACAACCCACTCCACCATGGTCTTCACCACGAGTTGCAGAGGAATCTTGGCCAGGAGCCGCGTTACTCCTCCCCCTCCTCCTTCACTGACCTTGGCATCTGCAGCCGTTCCTCACAACAGGCTGGCAGATGTCTCTCAGGATCCTTTTTACATCTTATTCACTTCTCATCTCCTCTCCACTTCTTGCAGCCAGGCCGGGCCGAGTTGGGCCCAGTCGGCTGCCCGGCGGGAGGCCAGAGGGTGAGGCCTGCAAGGCCCATGAGGCTCGCGCTTCCCCCTCTCTGCCCCCCGCTCAGCTGCTTCACATCTTCTCCTCCTTTTTTTCCTGTTTTCCCCTATTTAAATACGTTATCGCAGAGGCATTATCACGGGATATTCTGCTACCAATTGGCTTGGCCTTGGCCAGCAGCGGGTCCGCCCTAGGCCCGGCCGAGTCCACTGAACAAAGGGGAGCGACTTCTAGCAGTTTCCTACAGAAGCTGCCACCTTAGGCCCCCCCTCACTAACAAAACCACAACACCCACTCACATCTCATGAGCAGCCAAATATTCAGTGCAGAGGCAGTGTTCTAAGAGATGACAGAAGCAATTCTCTGAGCATGACTGTCATCTGTGGGGTGTGGAGCTTATTGCCATTGGTGTGCCAGAGAGACACGTAACCCTCTCTGGATGCAGTGAGGTTTTGCTCAACTCCCACCACATCCCTTCACTGGCATTTCACAACTCTGACTTTTTGGGAATTGGCCCCTCAGACTCACGATCAGGAGACGATGGGAAATGTGACTCAGTAGAATGCACCTCCCTCAGTGCCTGCATCCCAGAGCTTGCCGTGAGTCCCTAGAGGCCGTAGGCACAACAGAGCAGGATCCCTGCTGTGAACTGAGGCCCAAAGAGATTCACTGATAGATCAGGCACGGGCTTAGAGGGAACCTGCACTTCCTTCTGCATCCTCTGTGCCTAGGCCACGCAGAGGCTTTTCCTTTCTCTGATTCTTGGCAGTGCTGTCCAGGCTTGGGGAAGGTCGCCTTCCTGGGATAGATAGATAGAACCCAAGTACTGAGAAGTCTTGCAGGGGGCCAATAAGTGGGACACAAGTTTGGAAACCTGGGGACATGCAAACAGTGGCCATGCTGGAGAAAAGACAAAAGGGATGGTTTTTGCCCATGTTTCTCAAACAACAGATCAAAGAGCAGTGCTCCCGCACGTGCCCTCCATCTGTTTGTGTCAGACCTCCTGTGAGATTAGCAGTGGTGCACAGCACACACTAACACGCAGAATTGGTTCTCCAGGTGTGGATGGCAAGAGAAACTGTAATGCTGCGGACCGTAAAGCTGCCCTGAAGTACTCCTTAGCAGGCGCAGTGGCAGTCTTGGGCGTCATGCTGCTTGGCATGGTACTGTCTTGCAGTATCTACCTGTGGAGGAAGAGAAAACAGTGAGTAGTTGGGAGGGTTTTTTGCCAAAGGTTTGTATTTGATGGCTGCTAGTAGCCATGAAACATTACAAGTTGGGTATTGTGGAGTGACGAGTTAGTTATTGGCCAGAGTCGCCTCAGATGGCTGCTGTAAGGTGTTTTAAACTGCCTCGCAATTCAGGGGCATGCTTTCCTGAAACCCCTTCTTACTGTGGCAAGTGTTAGCTGAAAGTGACCCTGCCTCAACAAGAGCAGACCCAGCGACAGACGTAGGCGGTGCAACGTCAGAAAGTAAAACCAACAGGGGATGACGCTGCCACAGAAAGTGAGAACGTCAAGAGTGACACCTCCCTACCTCCTGTTGTCCTTACTTTGGAGAAAGAGAGCCAGTCTGCCCCACGTGCCCCCCAACACTGCCAGCGTGCGTATTCTCAGCACAAGCAGAGGTTTTATTCCATGCAGGGGTACGTATCTCTTTGGCTGCATATTCTGAAGAGAGGATGGAGAGTACCTCAGCAAAGAGAGAGCCGAGGCCGTCACCTTGTCTGGTCAGGGATGGGCAGGGGAGCCGAGTGCTGGTCTCGGCCAGGCACGCTGAGAAAGGCCAACAGAAGGCTCTCGTGGCCCTGCAGTACCGTGCCCAGCTTTGGTGCCCTCGGTTTTGGGGCGAGGGCTCCTTGCTGGCACGTGCTGCGCAGTCAAGTCAGGATGGTCAGCGGTGACAGGAGACGAGCCATGGGCATGCGAGCAGACCTCCCACCGAGGCTGTGCAAGGCACCCCATTTTCTGCAGAGAGCTCTCCATGCCCACAGCTTCCATGAGCAACCGGGTGCCTGGACCCCACAGGGCGCCCAGCACCATGGCACTTGTCCGGCACTGGAACTGCAGCGGAGCCTCAGAGCTTCCTCTCTTCTCCACAGGCAGGTCTCTGCAGATTCACCAGTCTGACCTGACACCAGCAGCCACCACCTACGTCCGGACAGCTGTTCTGTGTGCTCCAGCAACCCTGAGAGCTTGACCCAAAGCCAGCACCACGGCCTGTGCCTGGAAAACGGCCCCCCTGCCATGGGGCACCGGGGAACTGGCCCCTGTCAGCCCACACAGGCACCTGACTTGACTGCCGACCTCACCCCTACCCATGCCCTACTGCTGCTCTCTCAGCCTGTCAGCTGTTATGGGATTGTCCCAGGGACCTCCAGTTCTTGGAGGAACTGAATGCATCACCCTACCCTCCAAGACCATTGCCCTGATCCTCCTGCAAGGGCTTGAGGCCGCCCCACCAGGGTACGGGTTGGGGGTGCCCTGAGACACTTCAAAGGACAGCTTCAGGAATTGACCTGAAGGTTTTGTTAAGCTTTCTCACTACCCATATTCTTTTAATTTGCAATAAATGTCACGTCTTCTTTCCCTGTGCCAGTAATCAGTAAGTGATCTCCCTGTCTTTGTCTTGACCCGTGACCTAAGGCAGAGATGGAAAGGGCTGGTGTGTGGGACTGGTCTGGGACAATTTCCCTGAGGCAGCTTCCTCGGGATGTCAATGGATATATGGAACAGACCGGGCCCCTCTCTTCTGCCCCTTCGGTGCCTTGCTTGCTTCACCATGATGCCTGGCTCTGCACCTTGAGCACGCCGCTGGGTGCTCCCACCCTGCACACTCACACGGACTTGCTCAACAGTAGTTTTTCCACTTCCAGGCCTTTTCTGGCCCAGCCCAGCCCCTCCCCAGATCTCACCACCTCCCTGACCCCATGGCAGTGTCCACTGCAGGGTGCTGCAGAGCTCTGGGCACTCAACCACAGCCCCAGCCCTCTGCAGGGCACAGCAGCTCCTGGGGGCACTCAGGGGGGTCAGCTCCCCACCAGCACCAGGGCTGATGCTGGCCCCAAGGGCACGAGGAAACAGGGGGCAGTCAATCTCCAGCTCTGCTGCTCTCACATTGTAGGTGAGCCCCAACTGCGACTGCATTTGCCCCCTTCTCTGCCCCCATCAGCCCCACTCCCCAGAAGAGCACGAGAGTCCTGGGGCTCCAGGCAGCGCCTGTGTCTCTCCAGTCTCCCTTCCCTGTGCCTGCTGGGGTCCCACTGACTCCCAGGGCAGACTCCTTTTTTCTGCATACCTCCATTTAATGTTTTGCTTTTGGGGGACTTCACCTCTGAGGGTGTTTCACCCTGTGTGTCTCAATTCACTGCCGCTCCAGGGCACGTGGCAAGTCCCAATTCTCTCCTCATTTCTCCAAATTCATTTCCAGAGAGACTACTATATGCCATCAGTCCTGTCATAAATGAAGCAGCCCGAGGAGGCAATCTGGAGTTCACGCACCTCCTCCGCTGCCACTGCCACTGTTCTCAATGTTTTAGGGGTAAAGCTCATGATAAAATTGGGTTGCATTGGACCAAAAGTTCTGGTTGAGTTACTATCCCTGGAGGTATTGAAAAGACGTGGTGCTTAGGGACACAGTTTGGCAGTGTGGTTAATGCCTGGACTTGGTGATCTTAAGGGACTTTTCCGACCTAAATGCTTCTAAGAAAAGTCGATATTTGAACGTAACTCTGTCTCTCAGCAGGAAGTCCCTCAGTAGGATGAATATTCAAAGTGTCTTTTGGATATGATTAGACACCCAACATGCAAAATTAAATGAAGCTGTCGGTTCCTGTGTTCAGTAACTTAGGATATTTGCAAGGCATGCTTGACTGTGTACAGGCATCCTTTTACCCTGAAAATGAGAAAAAGACAAATGTTTCCTCTACCCTGGCTGTTCAAGTAGAATTTCTTTTAGGATTTTTTTGTTTTCCGCTTTTGAAATATATTACTTTAGGTAAAGCTTACCTCTATAGTCTGGGATAAAAATAGCTCAAACTATGTTTTCTCACATTCTAGGCCTTTTTTGTAACTGCCATGGACAGATAGAGTTCCTTCTTTCCCCTTCTCTTAATAAGAGCACTGGAAATAGAATGAAATACATCTGCTCATTATTACAGGCAACAGCCATTACTTGGACAAGAAGTAAGAAGCCTCCTGGCATGCACACCTCGCATGACCTGTTTTGTTGTTACACAGGCAACACGGCTTGTGCCAGTGTTCTCTAGTGCAATGCCTAGAGAAAGAAAAAGCATCTCTGTAAATCTTGCTCTGGAGACCACTGGTGGCTGAATGAGCATCCACACTTGGAAGAGCATCATTCAATTTTTATACACCCCTTGCAAGTAATTAATAAAAACCCTTATAAGGCCATTGCAGGTTAGTAATGCTTTGATGAATTTCACTGCCTACCACGTTATTTTTTATCCAGGACCTTCTTTTGGCTTTTCTAACATATCATCTCTGACAACATCAGTGCCTAACCATGTAAGGCAACTAAGAGAAGCTAGCAAGGTTATTACAGTCGTGCCCTTTTCTTTATGTCATGTTAATAAAAAGCAGTTGGAAGGTTTTAGTCTTTACTTCCTCATCCCTTCCCAGTGCTTTTTCTGACTCTGTGTGGTACTACAAAATTAGGCAACGTTAGTTTTCCTGGAAAATTCTGTGATCAAGTCTATGGCCCTGCTGAGCCCAGCCTCAGGACCAGACCTGCTGGCCGTGGAGTTGGTGATGCCGGAGGTGTCTGAGGAGAGAACTTGAGCAGGGTCTGGTTGCTGGGGCACGGCAGGACCTGCACATCTGAGCACACCCAGCACACTGACGTGGTTGTCCATGTGGATGGGACAGCAGAACAACCCTGGACTGCTCTTCCAGACACATTCAGATATAGCCCATGGGAATCTGGCGAACTAGCATACCTGTGAGGTCAGAGACACTACATTTGTCTCATTTGCTAAAACAAAAGACGATACATTGGTATTTCATTTAGTTTTAAGTACTGTACTTAGACAAACGTCTGTCGTCAAAGACTCGCCATCCACTCCAGTTTTCCAGTCTCTTTCACCAGCAGGTTCCTGAAGCAACACCTGAGAAGACGGGCCTTATTTAATTAATTTCTTAATCCAGAAAGCAGAAAGGCAAAAAAGCAGATGACACAAAAGACAGACCACAAAGCCAGTCTTATCCCATCTCTGCTCTGCTGCTGTGACTAGAGGGTGCAGGAGCCAGGCACAAAAAGCTTCCCTATCATCACAGGCTGCCTTGCTGCGCTTTTCGAGCAGCTCCCCTCAGTGCTCCTCCTCCCGTGCTGAGCACACCGTATTTCCCCATCTGCCTCGCGGGTGGCCTGAGCGCCTGTGCACTCCTTTAGGCAGTGCTGCCTCCCAAAATAGCTTCTCCACTTCTGCTCCCTCCACATGGGTGTAGAAGGAGGAAATGCAATCGTGTGCAGGCTCAGTAATTCATTGGCAATGGCTGGATGTGGCAGGGACATGGCTTTCACAAGTATTTTTCTCTGCACAAGAGGGAACTGCCCTAGTGCATGCAGACAAAAGGGTTACAGGCTGAGTAAATTGTGTTGCGTTTTTTACAAAAGTTAATCTTCTGTCTTGTTATGCATTCCACAAAATTGGCCCCTGATTTGCAAGGGAGGGGCAGGATGGAACAGGCTCCGTCTCCCTCAGGTCGGGGCGGGACACGCTGGGGGGCGGTGCTTGGGAAGGCGGCACCCCAGCTGTGTGGCTACGGTGAGGAGGCTGGGCTGTGAGGTCACAGAGCCCCACTGTGCAGGCCATGAGGTGCTGTGCTGTGTTGCAGGCACCACTCCGGCAGTGTCAGCCGTGGCGGTGGCCGCAGCAGCAGCAGCAGCAGCAGCGGTGACGCCATGGTGAAAGTGTGGGGGGCTGTGGCCCCCACCCATCTTGTTACTCTCCTTCTTTTGGTAGCCTTCAAGGCGCAGGACGCCCAGGCTGCTCCATGGCGAGCACGGGAATTAGGTGGGTGTGCAGGCAAGAGGGAGAACCATGACGTTTAGATGGAAGCAGGGCTGGGGTCATGGTGGGGCAGGGCCAAGAAAGCAGCAGGGCCGGGCTGGAAAGGGTGAGCTGTGGCCAGCTCCATGAGCAAGAGGG
Source organism: Chlamydotis macqueenii (assembly GCF_036417535.1). Taxonomy (NCBI): domain Eukaryota; kingdom Metazoa; phylum Chordata; class Aves; order Otidiformes; family Otididae; genus Chlamydotis; species Chlamydotis macqueenii. Next base: position 43,896 of record NW_028239023.1, read on the forward strand.
AGGCAGAAGGTGCATAGGGACGTGCAGTAGTACGTGGTCGCAGCGGGAGGATTGTCCAGGTAAACAGTTAAGCCGGGAGTAGTGCTGTGGGCTGTTAAACCATCCCCAGAGCCAGCTGAGTGCCAACTTTCAGCCTCGCGAATGTCCGTCCTTGGGAGAAAGAGAGCAATCCTGCTCCAGGGCTGCAGTGTTTTCCTGGGGCAAATCCAGGTGGCCAACACACAAAGAGCCTGCACCCTGGCAGAACAGATGGAGAACCGCTGGTGCAGCCTTTCAGCAGCGATGGGCTCCTCTCTCTCCAGGACATGTGGGAACAACCATTTTATTCCTCAAGAGTTTTCTTGTGGGCTAATTTTCTTCATGGTAGATACCTCCCAGAAAGAAATCCCTCGGAGGCCCTATGTTTGTCTGTCTGCTCCATGAGGGCTGCTGCACGCGGCCTGGCAAGAGCATCTGGAGAGCTTCCAGGTGCCAGGCAGCAGGTCACCCAGGCCCCTCTGCAGCTTTGGAAGCCTCCACCCACGCCCAGGTCCCACACCATGACCTGGCCCCCTCCAGTCACTGCATCTGGCTGAGAAAGAAGTAGATCCCAGCATCTAATGGAGAGGCGCCCACTGAAAAAAAAACCCCGAAAAATCACGAACGTTGGACAATTGCTCCCACACCGAAAGTGCCAGCAACTCAAGCTCTTGCTGCTCCTCACCGGCCATTCCCAGCGCATCTACAGCACCACAGACATCGGGGCTGTGGGCTTTCCCTGACCAACAGGGCTTCGACGTTTACCACCAGCTGCACCTGGGCGCCCACTGAAGAAATACCCCGAAAAATCACGAACGTCGGACAATTGATCCCACACGGAAAGTGCCAGACACTCAAGCTATTGCTGCTCATCCCCGGCCATTCCCAGCGCATCTACAGCACCACAGACATCGGGGCTCCGGGCTTTCCCTGACCAACAGGGCTTCGACGTTTACCACCAGCTGCACCTGGGCGCCCACTGAAAAAAACACCCGAAAAATCATAGAATCATAGAATCATAGAACAGTTAGGGTTGGAAGGGACCTTCAAAGGTCATCTAGTCCAACCCCCCTGCAAGGAGCAGGGACATCCCTGACTAGATCAGGTTGCTCAGAGCCTCATCCAGCCTGGCCTTGAACGTTTCCAGAGATAGGGCCTCCACCACCTTTCTGGGCAACCTGGGCCAGTGTTCTATAACTCGCATCGTAAAAAATTTTTTCCTAATTTCTAATCTAAATCTACCCCCCACTATTTTAAAACCATTACCTCTCGTCCTATTGCAACAGGCCCTACTAAACAGCCTCTCCCCATCTTTCTTGTAGGCCCCCTTGAGGCACTGGAAGACCGCTCTCAGGTCTCCCCGGAGCCTCCTCTTCTCCAGGCTGAACAGCCCCAACTCTCTCAGCCTGTCCTCATAAGAGAGGTGCTCCAGCCCTTTTATCATCTTCGTGGCCTCCTCTGGACCTTCTCCAACTGGTCCATGTCCTTCTTGTGTTGGGGGCTCCAGAACCGGACACAGTACTCCAGGTGGGGTCTCACCAAGGCAGAGTAGAGGGGCAGAATCACCTCCCTTGACCTGCTGGCCACGCTTCTCCTGATGCAGCCCAGGATGCGGTTGGCCTTCTGGGCCGCAAGGGCGCATTGCCCACTCATGTTGAGCTTCTCATCCACCAGCACTCCCAAGTCCTTCTCCTCAGGGCTGCTCTCGATCCAATCCCCGCCCAGCCTGTATTTGTGCTTGGGATTGCCCTGACCCAGGTGCAGGACCTTGCACTTGGCCTGGCTGAACTTCATGAGGTTGGCACAGGCCCACCTCTCCAGGCTGTCAAGGTCCCTCTGGATGGCATCCCTCCCTTCCAGCGTGTCAACGGCACCACACAACTTGGTGTCGTCAGCGAACTTGCTGAGGGTGCACTCTATCCCACTGTCCATGTCACCGACAAAGATGTTGAACAGGGCCGGGCCCAGCACGGACCCCTGAGGGACGCCACTGGTGACCGGTCTCCACATGGACATTGAGCCGTTGACCACCACTCTCTGAGTGCGGCCATCCAGCCAACTCCTTATCCACCGAGTGGTCCGTCCATCAAACCCATGTCTCTCCAGTTTAGAGAGAAGGATGTCGTGCGGGACAGTGTCAAATGCCTTGCACAAGGCCAGGTAGATGATGTCAGTTGCTCGTCCCTTGTCCACCGATGCCGTCACCCCGTCATAGAAGGCCACCAAATTGGTCAGGCACGATCTGCCCTTGGTGAAGCCATGTTGGCTGTCACCAACCACCCCCTTGCTCTCCATGTGCCTTAGCATGGTTTCCAGGAGAATCTGCTCCATGACCTTGCCAGGCACAGAGGTGAGGCTGACCGGCCTGGAGTTACCCGGGTCTTCCTTATTCCCCTTTTTAAAAATTGGGGTTATGTTCCCTCTCTTCCAGTCATCGGGGACCTCACCAGACCACCACGACTTCTCAAATACGATAGCCAGTGGCTTGGCAACTTCATCCGCCAGTTCCCTCAGGACCCGCGGATGGATCTCATCAGGTCCCATGGACTTGTGCACCTTCAGGTTTCTCAGATGATCCCAAACCTGCTCTTCGAGTACAATGGGCGGTTCTTCATTCTCGCAGTCCCTGCTTGCACCTTCTACAGCTTGGGCGGTGGGACAGGAACTCTTGTTGGTGAAGACTGAGGCAAAAAAGTCATTGAGTACCTCAGCCTTCTCCATGTCCTGGGTAACCAGGACACCAGTTCCCTTCTGGAGGGGGCCTACATTTACCCTGGACTTTCTTTTGTCCCCTACGTACCTATAAAAGCTCTTCCTGTTACATTTTATATCCCTGGCCAGATTCAGTTCTGCCAGGGCTTTGGCCTTCCTTACCTTACCCCTGGCCACTTGCGCAGCCTCTTTGTAGTCCTCCCAGGCTACCTGTCCCCACTTCCACCCTCTATAGGCCTCCTTTTTTACTTTCAGTTGGTCCAGGAGCTCCTTGCTCATCCACGCCGGCCTCCTGGCCTTTTTGCCTGACTTGTTTTTCATCGGGATGCACCTCTGCTGAGCTTGGAGGAGGTGCTCCTTGAATATAGACCAACTTTCCTTGGCCCCTCTTCCCTCCAGGGCCGCCTCCCATGGCACTTGGTCCATCAGGTCCCTGAAGGGGCCGAAGTCCGCCTTCCTGAAGTCTAGGGCAGAGAGCTTGCCATGTAGTTTCCTTGCCGCCCCGTGGATCTTGAACTCCACCATGTCATGGTCGCTGCAGCCAAGGCTGTCCTTTAGTTTCACATCCCCGACCAGTCCCTCCCTCTTGGTGAGCACAAGGTCGAGCATGGCACCCCTCCTTGTCGGCTCCTCTGTCGCCTGCAGGAGGAAGTTGTCGTCCACACATTCCAGGAACCTCCTGGACTGCCTGTGCCCTGCCGTGTTGTCTCTCCAACAGATGTCAGGGTGGTTGAAGTCCCCCATGAGGACCAGGGCCGGTGAGGAGCAGCATGAACATCAGACAATTGCTCCCACACCGAAAGTGCCAGCAACTCAAGCTCTTGCTGCTTCTCACCGGCCATTGGCAGCGCATCTACAGCACCACAGACATTGGGGCTCTGGGCTTTCCCTATTCGCCTGCTCCACATCATCAGGCTTTTGGGGGCCTGGGGGAGTCACGGACACACTCTGACGCCTCCTTGGCATTGTGGAGTCCGTTTTCCGCACGTCAGCAGGGCTCCGGTGCGTCCTGGGTTGGTTTGCTGGCAAGAGAGCCGGCAAACCTAAACCCTAGCCCTAATCCTAAACCTAACCCTAGCCGTAAACCCTAACCCTAATGCCCCTAACCCTAACCCTAATGACCCTAAACCTAACCAAAAGCCTAACCCTAATGACCCTAACCCAACCCTAACCCTAAACCCTAACCCCTAACCCTAAGCCTAACCCTAACCCCAAACCATAACCCCTACCCCTAACCCCTAACCCTAATCCCTAACCCTCCGAGAGAATAGGAGGAGATGATATAAGGAAAAACAGTCCGAGGTTTGAGATAGGGACGGGGAGAAAAATCCTTAAAGTTACCGTCATGGGCAAAACAGACTCGATTTGGGGTAAAATATTCATTTATTTCTAAAAAGAGCAGGAGAATGAGACAGAGAAAAAGACAACCTCCCCCCACCCCTCCCTCTTCCGGGCTTAACATTATCTCTCCTACCTTCCCCTCCCGAGCGGCACGGGGGGTTGGAAAAGGGAATGGGGGTCGCAGTCAGTTCATCACGCGTTGTTTTACGCCTCTGTGTCATCGTCGAGGGAAGAACTCCTTGCATTCCTCCCCTGCTCCAGCGTGGGGTCCCTCCCACGTCCACAGTCCTCCGTGAAACTGCTCCGGCGTGGGTCATCTCTTCCACGGGGTGCAGTCCCTCTAGAGCAGCTGTCCCAGCGGGCCCTCCACGGGCCGCAGCCTCCTTCAGGCCTCCACCTGCTCCAGCGTGGGGTCCTCCACGGGCTGCAGGGGGATCTCTGCTCCTCCGTGGGCCCCCCCGGGCTGCAGGGGCACAGCCGGCCTCACCATGGGCTGCGGGGGGATCTCTGCCCCTCCCTGGGCCCCCCCCGGGCTGCGGGGGGATCTCTGCTCCTCCCTGGGCCCCCCCGGGCTGCGGGGGGATCTCTGCTCCTCCGTGGGCCCCCCCGGGCTGCGGGGGGATCTCTGCTCCTCCGTGGGCCCCCCCCGGGCTGCGGGGGGATCTCTGCTCCTCCCTGGGCCCCCCCCGGGCTGCGGGGGGATCTCTGCTCCTCCGTGGGCCCCCCCGGGCTGCGGGGGGATCTCTGCTCCTCCCTGGGCCCCCCCGGGCTGCGGGGGGACAACCTGCTCCACCACGGGCTGCAGGGGAATTCTGCCCAGGAGCCGCATTACTGCTCCCCCTCCTTCTGCACTGCCCTCGGCGTCTGCAGCCGTTCCTCTCACAGAAATCCTTCACAGCAGGCTGGCAGACGCCTCTCAGGGTCTCTCCACTTCTCCTCTCCTCTCCGCTTCCTGCAGCCAGGCCGGGCCGAGCTGTGCCCAGTCCCCGCCCGGCGGGAGGCCAGGGGGTGAGGGGCCAAGGCCCACACCCACCCCAAAGCCTCACCCTGGGGCAACCCCAAAACCCAGCTCTGATGCTCCCGGCCATCCGAACCCGAACCTCAGCCGAAGCCTGGCCCCCAGACCCATCCCAAAGCCTCACGCTGCTCCTAATCCACACCCCCTGCTCTCAATCCTAACCCTAACGCCAGTCCTAACCCTAACCTTGACCCCCCCCTCCCGCCAGGGGGCGCCCTTTGACCGACGGTAGCACCCCTCCCCCACCCTCGCCCCGCCCGCCTCACACGAGCCCTCGTGCAAAAGGCGGGGGAGGGGCGGGCACACGGGCGTGCAAACACATCCCCATCGGGCCCCGACGTGCACACCCTGCCTGGGTGCACGGCCTTTTCCGAGGCCGGAAATGGCCGTGCAAGGGGGTGTGCAAGGGGCAGGTGAGCGTGCGAGACCAGGAAGAGGTACGCGAGGGGCGTGCAAGGCCAGGAAGGGCTGTGCAAGGGGTGTGCGAGGGGGGTGCGAGGCTGGGAGGAGCTGTGTAATGGGGCGTGCAGCGCTGCAACCACGCAAGCGAGTGTGCAAGAGCAGGAAGAGCCGCGCCAGCAGCACGTGAGGGGCGCGCAAGGCTGCGGCCGTGCAAGGGAGCGCGTGAGGGGTGTGAGTGTGCAAGGCTGGGAAGAGGCACGTGACGGGCACGCGAGGCCAGGAGGAGCCGCGTGAGGGGCGTGCGAGGCCCAGCTCTGTTGTCCCCCAGCCACCCCCACCCCCTCCAGCAGCAACCACTCCCAATTTCTCTCTATTTTATGTTAAAATCACTTTACATGTAAAATACAAAAATACGCCCCAACGGGGAGAGACTCCCACC
>NW_028239024.1:0-49990 GCF_036417535.1 Chlamydotis macqueenii
TGGCTTCTTGCGAGCAGCGCTAAAAGCACGCGAACATCGCGTTTCTGTGCTTTCCTGAACAGCTTGCGCTGGGACAGTTACAGCCGTGTTTTGCAAGCTGTCCGGGGTTCTGAGGCACTAAAAGTGCGGATGTGTGGCGACTGTGCAAGACGAGAACCGGCTGCTCTGAAAGCCCTTCCTGCTCGTCACGTACGCTTTCTAGCAGCTCTACGGACACACACGCGTCAGCCTCTTCACTGTCCTACACAGCTAGCACGCTGGCAGTTACCGTCAACTTGGAAGCAGCCGCGCAGAAGGCACTCGCCCTGCAACCGGCGAACAGCGCACATTCGCGGCTACACGCGAGCTGGCCGCACTCGGAGCTTTCGCGGCTCTTCTCTCGCTCTTTCCCGCAGAGCTCCGGCGATGCACAACTCGAACCGCGAAAGCCGCAATGAGCTTTGTGCAAGCTGCGCAGAAGAAACAAGGCACTAAACCGGCAAATGTCCAGCTAATCTCCAACGTGAAAAGGGTCAGCAAGGAAAGCTCTTGCTAACAGCCCAGAAGCATTGCGACGCTTCTCTGGATGATTTGCCCCACCAACACTTCACATCAGCTCAAGCCGGCTGCCCGGAGGAAAAGAGGCTAGGAAAGATCGTAGCAGGCACGGTTGTTGCTGCACGAGAAGTGCCTGCTCCGGAGGCTTCTTGCGAGCAGCGCTAAAAAGCACGCGAACATCGCGTTTCTGTGCTTTCCTGAACAGCTTGCGCTGGGACAGTTACAGCCGTGTTTTGCAAGCTGTCCGGGGTTCTGAGGCACTAAAAGTGCGGATGTGTGGCGACTGTCAAGACGAGAACCGGCTGCTCTGAAAGCCCTTCCTGCTCGTCACGTACGCTTTCTAGCAGCTCTACGGACACACACGCGTCAGCCTCTTCACTGTCCTACACAGCTAGCACGCTGGCAGTTACCGTCAACTTGGAAGCAGCCGCGCAGAAGGCAGTCGCCCTGCAACCGGCGAACAGCGCACATTCGCGGCTACACGCGAGCTGGCCGCACTCGGAGCTTTCGCGGCTCTTCTCTCGCTCTTTCCCGCAGAGCTCCGGCGATGCACAACTCGAACCGCGAAAGCCGCAATGAGCTTTGTGCAAGCTGCGCAGAAGAAACAAGGCACTAAACCGGCAAATGTCCAGCTAATCTCCAACGTGAAAAGGGTCAGCAAGGAAAGCTCTTGCTAACAGCCCAGAAGCATTGCGACGCTTCTCTGGATGATTTGCCCACCAACACTTCACATCAGCTCAAGCCGGCTGCCCGGAGGAAAAGAGGCTAGGAAGATCGTAGCAGGCACGGTTGTTGCTGCACGAGAAGTGCCTGCTCCGGAGGCTTCTTGCGAGCAGCGCTAAAAGCACGCGAACATCGCGTTTCTGTGCTTTCCTGAACAGCTTGCGCTGGGACAGTTACAGCCGTGTTTTGCAAGCTGTCCGGGGTTCTGAGGCACTAAAAGTGCGGATGTGTGGCGACTGTGCAAGACGAGAACCGGCTGCTCTGAAAGCCCTTCCTGCTCGTCACGTACGCTTTCTAGCAGCTCTACGGACACACACGCGTCAGCCTCTTCACTGTCCTACACAGCTAGCACGCTGGCAGTTACCGTCAACTTGGAAGCAGCCGCGCAGAAGGCAGTCGCCCTGCAACCGGCGAACAGCGCACATTCGCGGCTACACGCGAGCTGGCCGCACTCGGAGCTTTCGCGGCTCTTCTCTCGCTCTTTCCCGCAGAGCTCCGGCGATGCACAACTCGAACCGCGAAAGCCGCAAAGAGCTTTGTGCAAGCTGCGCAGAAGAAACAAGGCACTAAACCGGCAAATGTCCAGCTAATCTCCAACGTGAAAAGGCTCAGCAAGGAAAGCTCTTGCTAACAGCCCAGAAGCATTGCGACGCTTCTCTGGATGATTTGCCCACCAACACTTCACATCAGCTCAAGCCGGCTGCCCGGAGGAAAAGAGGCTAGGAAAGATCGTAGCAGGCACGGTTGTTGCTGCACGAGGAAGTGCCTGCTCCGGAGGCTTCTTGCGAGCAGCGCTAAAAGCACGCGAACATCGCGTTTCTGTGCTTTCCTGAACAGCTTGCGCTGGGACAGTTACAAGCCGTGTTTTGCAAGCTGTCCGGGGTTCTGAGGCACTAAAAGTGCGGATGTGTGGCGACTGTGCAAGACGAGAACCGGCTGCTCTGAAAGCCCTTCCTGCTCGTCACGTACGCTTTCTAGCAGCTCTACGGACACACACGCGTCAGCCTCTTCACTGTCCTACACAGCTAGCACGCTGGCAGTTACCGTCAACTTGGAAGCAGCCTCACGCAGAAGGCACTCGCCTGCAACCGGCGAACAGCGCACATTCGCGGCTACACGCGAGCTGGCCGCACTCGGAGCTTTCGCGGCTCTTCTCTCGCTCTTTCCCGCAGAGCTCCGGCGATGCACAACTCGAACCGCGAAAGCCGCAATGAGCTTTGTGCAAGCTGCGCAGAAGAAACAAGGCACTAAACCGGCAAATGTCCAGCTAATCTCCAACGTGAAAAGGGTCAGCAAGGAAAGCTCTTGCTAACAGCCCAGAAGCATTGCGACGCTTCTCTGGATGATTTGCCCACCAACACTTCACATCAGCTCAAGCCGGCTGCCCGGAGGAAAAGAGGCTAGGAAAGATCGTAGCAGGCACGGTTGTTGCTGCACGAGAAGTGCCTGCTCCGGAGGCTTCTTGCGAGCAGCGCTAAAAGCACGCGAACATCGCGTTTCTGTGCGTTTCCTGAACAGCTTGCGCTGGGACAGTTACAGCCGTGTTTTGCAAGCTGTCCGGGGTTCTGAGGCACTAAAAGTGCGGATGTGTGGCGACTGTGCAAGACGAGAACCGGCTGCTCTGAAAGCCCTTCCTGCTCGTCACGTACGCTTTCTAGCAGCTCTACGGACACACACCCGTCAGCCTCTTCACTGTCCTACACAGCTAGCACGCTGGCAGTTACCGTCAACTTGGAAGCAGCCGCGCAGAAGGCAGTCGCCCTGCAACCGGCGAACAGCGCACATTCGCGGCTACACGCGAGCTGGCCGCACTCGGAGCTTTCGCGGCTCTTCTCTCGCTCTTTCCCGCAGAGCTCCGGCGATGCACAACTCGAACCGCGAAAGCCGCAATGAGCTTTGTGCAAGCTGCGCAGAAGAAACAAGGCACTAAACGGCAAATGTCCAGCTAATCTCCAACGTGAAAAGGCTCAGCAAGGAAAGCTCTTGCTAACAGCCCAGAAGCATTGCGACGCTTCTCTGGATGATTTGCCCACCAAACACTTCACATCAGCTCAAGCCGGCTGCCCGGAGGAAAAGAGGCTAGGAAAGATCGTAGCAGGCACGGTTGTTGCTGCACGAGAAGTGCCTGCTCCGGAGGCTTCTTGCGAGCAGCGCTAAAGCACGCGAACATCGCGTTTCTGTGCTTTCCTGAACAGCTTGCGCTGGGACAGTTACAGCCGTGTTTTGCAAGCTGTCCGGGGTTCTGAGGCACTAAAAGTGCGGATGTGTGGCGACTGTCCAAGACGAGAACCGGCTGCTCTGAAAGCCCTTCCTGCTCGTCACGTACGCTTTCTAGCAGCTCTACGGACACACACGCGTCAGCCTCTTCACTGTCCTACACAGCTAGCACGCTGGCAGTTACCGTCAACTTGGAAGCAGCCGCGCAGAAGGCAGTCGCCCTGCAACCGGCGAACAGCGCACATTCGCGGCTACACGCGAGCTGGCCGCACTCGGAGCTTTCGCGGCTCTTCTCTCGCTCTTTCCCGCAGAGCTCCGGCGATGCACAACTCGAACCGCGAAAGCCGCAAAGAGCTTTGTGCAAGCTGCGCAGAAGAAACAAGGCACTAAACCGGCAAATGTCCAGCTAATCTCCAACGTGAAAAGGCTCAGCAAGGAAAGCTCTTGCTAACAGCCCAGAAGCATTGCGACGCTTCTCTGGATGATTTGCCCACCAACACTTCACATCAGCTCAAGCCGGCTGCCCGGAGGAAAGAGGCTAGGAAAGATCGTAGCAGGCACGGTTGTTGCTGCACGAGAAGTGCCTGCTCCGGAGGCTTCTTGCGAGCAGCGCTAAAAGCACGCGAACATCGCGTTTCTGTGCTTTCCTGAACAGCTTGCGCTGGGACAGTTACAGCCGTGTTTTGCAAGCTGTCCGGGGTTCTGAGGCACTAAAAGTGCGGATGTGTGGCGACTGTGCAAGACGAGAACCGGCTGCTCTGAAAGCCCTTCCTGCTCGTCACGTACGCTTTCTAGCAGCTCTACGGACACACACGCGTCAGCCTCTTCACTGTCCTACACAGCTAGCACGCTGGCAGTTACCGTCAACTTGGGAAGCAGCCGCGCAGAAGGCACTCGCCCTGCAACCGGCGAACAGCGCACATTCGCGGCTACACGCGAGCTGGCCGCACTCGGAGCTTTCGCGGCTCTTCTCTCGCTCTTTCCCGCAGAGCTCCGGCGATGCACAACTCGAACCGCGAAAGCCGCAATGAGCTTTGTGCAAGCTGCGCAGAAGAAACAAGGCACTAAACCGGCAAATGTCCAGCTAATCTCCAACGTGAAAAGGGTCAGCAAGGAAAGCTCTTGCTAACAGCCCAGAAGCATTGCGACGCTTCTCTGGATGATTTGCCCACTCAACACTTCACATCAGCTCAAGCCGGCTGCCCGGAGGAAAAGAGGCTAGGAAAGATCGTAGCAGGCACGGTTGTTGCTGCACGAGAAGTGCCTGCTCCGGAGGCTTCTTGCGAGCAGCGCTAAAAGCACGCGAACATCGCGTTTCTGTGCTTTCCTGAACAGCTTGCGCTGGGACAGTTACAGCCGTGTTTTGCAAGCTGTCCGGGGTTCTGAGGCACTAAAAGTGCGGATGTGTGGCGACTGTCCAAGACGAGAACCGGCTGCTCTGAAAGCCCTTCCTGCTCGTCACGTACGCTTTCTAGCAGCTCTACGGACACACACGCGTCAGCCTCTTCACTGTCCTACACAGCTAGCACGCTGGCAGTTACCGTCAACTTGGAAGCAGCCGCGCAGAAGGCAGTCGCCCTGCAACCGGCGAACAGCGCACATTCGCGGCTACACGCGAGCTGGCCGCACTCGGAGCTTTCGCGGCTCTTCTCTCGCTCTTTCCCGCAGAGCTCCGGCGATGCACAACTCGAACCGCGAAAGCCGCAAAGAGCTTTGTGCAAGCTGCGCAGAAGAAACAAGGCACTAAACCGGCAAATGTCCAGCTAATCTCCAACGTGAAAAGGCTCAGCAAGGAAAGCTCTTGCTAACAGCCCAGAAGCATTGCGACGCTTCTCTGGATGATTTGCCCACCAACACTTCACATCAGCTCAAGCCGGCTGCCCGGAGGAAAAGAGGCTAGGAAAGATCGTAGCAGGCACGGTTGTTGCTGCACGAGAAGTGCCTGCTCCGGAGGCTTCTTGCGAGCAGCGCTAAAAGCACGCGAACATCGCGTTTCTGTGCTTTCCTGAACAGCTTGCGCTGGGACAGTTACAGCCGTGTTTTGCAAGCTGTCCGGGGTTCTGAGGCACTAAAAGTGCGGATGTGTGGCGACTGTGCAAGACGAGAACCGGCTGCTCTGAAAGCCCTTCCTGCTCGTCACGTACGCTTTCTAGCAGCTCTACGGACACACACGCGTCAGCCTCTTCACTGTCCTACACAGCTAGCACGCTGGCACTTACCGTCAACTTGGAAGCAGCCGCGCAGAAGGCAGTCGCCCTGCAACCGGCGAACAGCGCACATTCGCGGCTACCACGCGAGCTGGCCGCACTCGGAGCTTTCGCGGCTCTTCTCTCGCTCTTTCCTCGCAGAGCTCCGGCGATGCACAACTCGAACCGCGAAAGCCGCAATGAGCTTTGTGCAAGCTGCGCAGAAGAAACAAGGCACTAAACCGGCAAATGTCCAGCTAATCTCCAACGTGAAAAGGGTCAGCAAGGAAAGCTCTTGCTAACAGCCCAGAAGCATTGCGACGCTTCTCTGGATGATTTGCCCACCAACACTTCACATCAGCTCAAGCCGGCTGCCCGGAGGAAAAGAAGCTAGGAAAGATCGTAGCAGGCACGGTTGTTGCTGCACGAGAAGTGCCTGCTCCGGAGGCTTCTTGCGAGCAGCGCTAAAAGCACGCGAACATCGCGTTTCTGTGCTTTCCTGAACAGCTTGCGCTGGGACAGTTACAGCCGTGTTTTGCAAGCTGTCCGGGGTTCTGAGGCACTAAAAGTGCGGATGTGTGGCGACTGTGCAAGACGAGAACCGGCTGCTCTGAAAGCCCTTCCTGCTCTTCACGTACGCTTTCTAGCAGCTCTACGGACACACACTGCGTCAGCCTCTTCACTGTCCTACACAGCTAGCACGCTGGCAGTTACCGTCAACTTGGAAGCAGCCGCGCAGAAGGCAGTCGCCCTGCAACCGGCGAACAGCGCACATTCGCGGCTACACGCGAGCTGGCCGCACTCGGAGCTTTCGCGGCTCTTCTCTCGCTCTTTCCCGCAGAGCTCCGGCGATGCACAACTCGAACCGCGAAAGCCGCAATGAGCTTTGTGCAAGCTGCGCAGAAGAAACAAGGCACTAAACCGGCAAATGTCCAGCTAATCTCCAACGTGAAAGGCTCAGCAAGGAAAGCTCTTGCTAACAGCCCAGAAGCATTGCGACGCTTCTCTGGATGATTTGCCCACCAACACTTCACATCAGCTCAAGCCGGCTGCCCGGAGGAAAAGAGGCTAGGAAAGATCGTAGCAGGCACGGTTGTTGCTGCACGAGAAGTGCCTGCTCCGGAGGCTTCTTGCGAGCAGCGCTAAAAGCACGCGAACATCGCGTTTCTGTGCTTTCCTGAACAGCTTGCGCTGGGACAGTTACAGCCGTGTTTTGCAAGCTGTCCGGGGTTCTGAGGCACTAAAAGTGCGGATGTGTGGCGACTGTGCAAGACGAGAACCGGCTGCTCTGAAAGCCCTTCCTGCTCGTCACGTACGCTTTCTAGCAGCTCTACGGACACACACGCGTCAGCCTCTTCACTGTCCTACACAGCTAGCACGCTGGCAGTTACCGTCAACTTGGAAGCAGCCGCGCAGAAGGCACTCGCCCTTGCAACCGGCGAACAGCGCACATTCGCGGCTACACGCGAGCTGGCCGCACTCGGAGCTTTCGCGGCTCTTCTCTCGCAGCTCTTTCCCGCAGAGCTCCGGCGATGCACAACTCGAACCGGCGAAAGCCGCAATGAGCTTTGTGCAAGCTGCGCAGAAGAAACAAGGCACTAAACCGGCAAATGTCCAGCTAATCTCCAACGTGAAAAGCTCAGCAAGGAAAGCTCTTGCTAACAGCCCAGAAGCATTGCGACGCTTCTCTGGATGATTTGCCCACCAACACTTCACATCAGCTCAAGCCGGCTGCCCGGAGGAAAAGAGGCTAGGAAAGATCGTAGCAGGCAACGGTTGTTGCTGCACGAGAAGTGCCTGCTCCGGAGGCTTCTTGCGAGCAGCGCTAAAAGCACGCGAACATCGCGTTTCTGTGCTTTCCTGAACAGCTTGCGCTGGGACAGTTACAGCCGTGTTTTGCAAGCTGTCCGGGGTTCTGAGGCACTAAAAGTGCGGATGTGTGGCGACTGTCCAAGACGAGAACACGGCTGCTCTGAAAGCCCTTCCTGCTCGTCACGTACGCTTTCTAGCAGCTCTACGGACACACACGCGTCAGCCTCTTCACTGTCCTACACAGCTAGCACGCTGGCAGTTACCGTCAACTTGGAAGCAGCCGCGCAGAAGGCACTCGCCCTGCAACCCGGCGAACAGCGCACATTCGCGGCTACACGCGAGCTGGCCGCACATCGGAGCTTTCGCGGCTCTTCTCTCGCTCTTTCCCGCAGAGCTCCGGCGATGCACAACTCGAACCGCGAAAGCCGCAATGAGCTTTGTGCAAGCTGCGCAGAAGAAACAAGGCACTAAACCGGCAAATGTCCAGCTAATCTCCAACGTGAAAAGGCTCAGCAAGGAAAGCTCTTGCTAACAGCCCAGAAGCATTGCGACGCTTCTCTGGATGATTTGCCCACCAACACTTCACATCAGCTCAAGCCGGCTGCCCGGAGGAAAAGAGGCTAGGAAAGATCGTAGCAGGCACGGTTGTTGCTGCACGAGAAGTGCCTGCTCCGGAGCTTCTTGCGAGCAGCGCTAAAAGCACAGCGAACATCGCGTTTCTGTGCTTTCCTGAACAGCTTGCGCTGGGACAGTTACAGCCGTGTTTTGCAAGCTGTCCGGGGTTCTGAGGCACTAAAAGTGCGGATGTGTGGCGACTGTGCAAGACGAGAACCGGCTGCTCTGAAAGCCCTTCCTGCTCGTCACGTACGCTTTCTAGCAGCTCTACGGACACACACGCGTCAGCCTCTTCACTGTCCTACACAGCTAGCACGCTGGCAGTTACCGTCAACTTGGAAGCAGCCGCGCAGAAGGCAGTCGCCCTGCAACCGGCGAACAGCGCACATTCGCGGCTACACGCGAGCTGGCCGCACTCGGAGCTTTCGCGGCTCTTCTCTCGCTCTTTCCCGCAGAGCTCCGGCGATGCACAACTCGAACCGCGAAAGCCGCAAATGAGCTTTGTGCAAGCTGCGCAGAAGAAACAAGGCACTAAACCGGCAAATGTCCAGCTAATCTCCAACGTGAAAAGGGTCAGCAAGGAAAGCTCTTGCTAACAGCCCAGAAGCATTGCGACGCTTCTCTGGATGATTTGCCCACCAACACTTCACATCAGCTCAAGCCGGCTGCCCGGAGGAAAAGAGGCTAGGAAAGATCGTAGCAGGCACGGTTGTTGCTGCACGAGAAGTGCCTGCTCCGGAGGCTTCTTGCGAGCAGCGCTAAAAGCACGCGAACATCGCGTTTCTGTGCTTTCCTGAACAGCTTGCGCTGGGACAGTTACAGCCGTGTTTTGCAAGCTGTCCGGGGTTCTGAGGCACTAAAAGTGCGGATGTGTGGCGACTGTCCAAGACGAGAACCGGCTGCTCTGAAAGCCCTTCCTGCTCGTCACGTACGCTTTCTAGCAGCTCTACGGACACACACGCGTCAGCCTCTTCACTGTCCTACACAGCTAGCACGCTGGCAGTTACCGTCAACTTGGAAGCAGCCGCGCAGAAGGCACTCGCCCTGCAACCGGCGAACAGCGCACATTCGCGGCTACACGCGAGCTGGCCGCTCTCGGAGCTTTCGCGGCTCTTCTCTCGCTCTTTCCCGCAGAGCTCCGGCGATGCACAACTCGAACCGCGAAAGCCGCAATGAGCTTTGTGCAAGCTGCGCAGAAGAAACAAGGCACTAAACCGGCAAATGTCCAGCTAATCTCCAACCGTGAAAAGGCTCAGCAAGGAAAGCTCTTGCTAACAGCCCAGAAGCATTGCGACGCTTCTCTGGATGATTTGCCCACCAACTTCACATCAGCTCAAGCCGGCTGCCCGGAGGAAAAGAGGCTAGGAAAGATCGTAGCAGGCACGGTTGTTGCTGCACGAGAAGTGCCTGCTCCGGAGGCTTCTTGCGAGCAGCGCTAAAAGCACGCGAACATCGCGTTTCTGTGCTTTCCTGAACAGCTTGCGCTGGGACAGTTACAGCCGTGTTTTGCAAGCTGTCCGGGGTTCTGAGGCACTAAAAGTGCGGATGTGTGGCGACTGTGCAAGACGAGAACCGGCTGCTCTGAAAGCCCTTCCTGCTCGTCACGTACGCTTTCTAGCAGCTCTACGGACACACACGCGTCAGCCTCTTCACTGTCCTACACAGCTAGCACGCTGGCAGTTACCGTCAACTTGGAAGCAGCCGCGCAGAAGGCACTCGCCCTGCAACCGGCGAACAGCGCACATTCGCGGCTACACGCGAGCTGGCCGCACTCGGAGCTTTCGCGGCTCTTCTCTCGCTCTTTCCCGCAGAGCTCCGGCGATGCACAACTCGAACCGCGAAAGCCGCAATGAGCTTTGTGCAAGCTGCGCAGAAGAAACAAGGCACTAAACCGGCAAATGTCCAGCTAATCTCCAACGTGAAAAGGCTCAGCAAGGAAAGCTCTTGCTAACAGCCCAGAAGCATTGCGACGCTTCTCTGGATGATTTGCCCACCAACACTTCACATCAGCTCAAGCCGGCTGCCCGGAGGAAAAGAGGCTAGGAAAGATCGTAGCAGGCACGGTTGTTGCTGCACGAGAAGTGCCTGCTCCGGAGGCTTCTTGCGAGCAGCGCTAAAAGCACGCGAACATCGCGTTTCTGTGCTTTCCTGAACAGCTTGCGCTGGGACAGTTACAGCCGTGTTTTGCAAGCTGTCCGGGGTTCTGAGGCACTAAAAGTGCGGATGTGTGGCGACTGTGCAAGACGAGAACCGGCTGCTCTGAAAGCCCTTCCTGCTCGTCACGTACGCTTTCTAGCAGCTCTACGGACACGCACGCGTCAGCCTCTTCACTGTCCTACACAGCTAGCACGCTGGCAGTTACCGTCAACTTGGAAGCAGCCGCGCAGAAGGCACTCGCCCTGCAACCGGCGAACAGCGCACATTCGCGGCTACACGCGAGCTGGCCGCACTCGGAGCTTTCGCGGCTCTTCTCTCGCTCTTTCCCGCAGAGCTCCGGCGATGCACAACTCGAACCGCGAAAGCCGCAATGAGCTTTGTGCAAGCTGCGCAGAAGAAACAAGGCACTAAACCGGCAAATGTCCAGCTAATCTCCAACGTGAAAAGGCTCAGCAAGGAAAGCTCTTGCTAACAGCCCAGAAGCATTGCGACGCTTCTCTGGATGATTTGCCCACCAACACTTCACATCAGCTCAAGCCGGCTGCCCGGAGGAAAAGAGGCTAGGAAAGATCGTAGCAGGCACGGTTGTTGCTAGCACGAGAAGTGCCTGCTCCGGAGGCTTCTTGCGAGCAGCGCTAAAAGCACGCGAACATCGCGTTTCTGTGCTTTCCTGAACAGCTTGCGCTGGGACAGTTACAGCCGTGTTTTGCAAGCTGTCCGGGGTTCTGAGGCACTAAAAGTGCGGATGTGTGGCGACTGTGCAAGACGAGAACCGGCTGCTCTGAAAGCCCTTCCTGCTCGTCACGTACGCTTTCTAGCAGCTCTACGGACACACACGCGTCAGCCTCTTCACTGTCCTACACAGCTAGCACGCTGGCACTTACCGTCAACTTGGAAGCAGCCGCGCAGAAGGCACTCGCCCTGCAACCGGCGAACAGCGCACATTCGCGGCTACACGCGAGCTGGCCGCACTCGGAGCTTTCGCGGCTCTTCTCTCGCTCTTTCCCGCAGAGCTCCGGCGATGCACAACTCGAACCGCGAAAGCCGCAATGAGCTTTGTGCAAGCTGCGCAGAAGAAACAAGGCACTAAACCGGCAAATGTCCAGCTAATCTCCAACGTGAAAAGGCTCAGCAAGGAAAGCTCTTGCTAACAGCCCAGAAGCATTGCGACGCTTCTCTGGATGATTTGCCCACCAACACTTCACATCAGCTCAAGCCGGCTGCCCGGAGGAAAAGAGGCTAGAAAGATCGTAGCAGGCACGGTTGTTGCTGCACGAGAAGTGCCTGCTCCGGAGGCTTCTTGCGAGCAGCGCTAAAAGCACGCGAACATCGCGTTTCTGTGCTTTCCTGAACAGCTTGCGCTGGGACAGTTACAGCCGTGTTTTGCAAGCTGTCCGGGGTTCTGAGGCACTAAAAGTGCGGATGTGTGGCGACTGTGCAAGACGAGAACCGGCTGCTCTGAAAGCCCTTCCTGCTCGTCACGTACGCTTTCTAGCAGCTCTACGGACACACACGCGTCAGCCTCTTCACTGTCCTACACAGCTAGCACGCTGGCAGTTACCGTCAACTTGGAAGCAGCCGCGCAGAAGGCACTCGCCCTGCAACCGGCGAACAGCGCACATTCGCGGCTACACGCGAGCTGGCCGCACTCGGAGCTTTCGCGGCTCTTCTCTCGCTCTTTCCCGCAGAGCTCCGGCGATGCACAACTCGAACCGCGAAAGCCGCAATGAGCTTTGTGCAAGCTGCGCAGAAGAAACAAGGCACTAAACCGGCAAATGTCCAGCTAATCTCCAACGTGAAAAGGCTCAGCAAGGAAAGCTCTTGCTAACAGCCCAGAAGCATTGCGACGCTTCTCTGGATGATTTGCCCACCAACACTTCACATCAGCTCAAGCCGGCTGCCCGGAGGAAAAGAGGCTAGGAAAGATCGTAGCAGGCACGGTTGTTGCTGCACGAGAAGTGCCTGCTCCGGAGGCTTCTTGCGAGCAGCGCTAAAAGCACGCGAACATCGCGTTTCTGTGCTTTCCTGAACAGCTTGCGCTGGGACAGTTACAGCCGTGTTTTGCAAGCTGTCCGGGGTTCTGAGGCACTAAAAGTGCGGATGTGTGGCGACTGTGCAAGACGAGAACCGGCTGCTCTGAAAGCCCTTCCTGCTCGTCACGTACGCTTTCTAGCAGCTCTACGGACACACACGCGTCAGCCTCTTCACTGTCCTACACAGCTAGCACGCTGGCAGTTACCGTCAACTTGGAAGCAGCCGCGCAGAAGGCACTCGCCCTGCAACCGGCGAACAGCGCACATTCGCGGCTACACGCGAGCTGGCCGCACTCGGAGCTTTCGCGGCTCTTCTCTCGCTCTTTCCCGCAGAGCTCCGGCGATGCACAACTCGAACCGCGAAAGCCGCAATGAGCTTTGTGCAAGCTGCGCAGAAGAAACAAGGCACTAAACCGGCAAATGTCCAGCTAATCTCCAACGTGAAAAGGCTCAGCAAGGAAAGCTCTTGCTAACAGCCCAGAAGCATTGCGACGCTTCTCTGGATGATTTGCCCACCAACACTTCACATCAGCTAAAGCCGGCTGCCCGGAGGAAAAGAGGCTAGGAAAGATCGTAGCAGGCACGGTTGTTGCTGCACGAGAAGTGCCTGCTCCGGAGGCTTCTTGCGAGCAGCGCTAAAAGCACGCGAACATCGCGTTTCTGTGCTTTCCTGAACAGCTTGCGCTGGGACAGTTACAGCCGTGTTTTGCAAGCTGTCCGGGGTTCTGAGGCACTAAAAGTGCGGATGTGTGGCGGACTGTGCAAGACGAGAACCGGCTGCTCTGAAAGCCCTTCCTGCTCGTCACGTACGCTTTCTAGCAGCTCTACGGACACACACGCGTCAGCCTCTTCACTGTCCTACACAGCTAGCACGCTGGCAGTTACCGTCAACTTGGAAGCAGCCGCGCAGAAGGCAGTCGCCCTGCAACCGGCGAACAGCGCACATTCGCGGCTACACGCGAGCTGGCCGCACTCGGAGCTTTCGCGGCTCTTCTCTCGCTCTTTCCCGCAGAGCTCCGGCGATGCACAACTCGAACCGCGAAAGCCGCAATGAGCTTTGTGCAAGCTGCGCAGAAGAAACAAGGCACTAAACCGGCAAATGTCCAGCTAATCTCCAACGTGAAAAGGCTCAGCAAGGAAAGCTCTTGCTAACAGCCCAGAAGCATTGCGACGCTTCTCTGGATGATTTGCCCACCAACACTTCACATCAGCTCAAGCCGGCTGCCCGGAGGAAAAGAGGCTAGGAAAGATCGTAGCAGGCACGGTTGTTGCTGCACGAGAAGTGCCTGCTCCGGAGGCTTCTTGCGAGCAGCGCTAAAAGCACGCGAACATCGCGTTTCTGTGCTTTCCTGAACAGCTTGCGCTGGGACAGTTACAGCCGTGTTTTGCAAGCTGTCCGGGGTTCTGAGGCACTAAAAGTGCGGATGTGTGGCGACTGTGCAAGACGAGAACCGGCTGCTCTGAAAGCCCTTCCTGCTCGTCACGTACGCTTTCTAGCAGCTCTACGGACACACACGCGTCAGCCTCTTCAACTGTCCTACACAGCTAGCACGCTGGCACTTACCGTCAACTTGGAAGCAGCCGCGCAGAAGGCACTCGCCCTGCAACCGGCGAACAGCGCACATTCGCGGCTACACGCGAGCTGGCCGCACTCGGAGCTTTCGCGGCTCTTCTCTCGCTCTTTCTCGCAGAGCTCCGGCGATGCACAACTCGAACCGCGAAAGCCGCAATGAGCTTTGTGCAAGCTGCGCAGAAGAAACAAGGCACTAAACCGGCAAATGTCCAGCTAATCTCCAACGTGAAAAGGGTCAGCAAGGAAAGCTCTTGCTAACAGCCCAGAAGCATTGCGACGCTTCTCTGGATGATTTGCCCACCAACACTTAATCAGCTCAAGCCGGCTGCCCGGAGGAAAAGAGGCTAGGAAAGATCGTAGCAGGCACGGTTGTTGCTGCACGAGAAGTGCCTGCTCCGGAGGCTTCTTGCGAGCAGCGCTAAAAGCACGCGAACATCGCGTTTCTGTGCTTTCCTGAACAGCTTGCGCTGGGACAGTTACAGCCGTGTTTTGCAAGCTGTCCGGGGTTCTGAGGCACTAAAAGTGCGGATGTGTGGCGACTGTGCAAGACGAGAACCGGCTGCTCTGAAAGCCCTTCCTGCTCTTCACGTACGCTTTCTAGCAGCTCTACGGACACACACGCGTCAGCCTCTTCACTGTCCTACACAGCTAGCACGCTGGCACTTACCGTCAACTTGGAAGCAGCCGCGCAGAAGGCAGTCGCCCTGCAACCTGCGAACAGCGCACATTCGCGGCTACACGCGAGCTGGCCGCACTCGGAGCTTTCGCGGCTCTTCTCTCGCTCTTTCCCGCAGAGCTCCGGCGATGCACAACTCGAACCGCGAAAGCCGCAATGAGCTTTGTGCAAGCTGCGCAGAAGAAACAAGGCACTAAACCGGCAAATGTCCAGCTAATCTCCAACGTGAAAAGGCTCAGCAAGGAAAGCTCTTGCTAACAGCCCAGAAGCATTGCGACGCTTCTCTGGATGATTTGCCCACCAACACTTCACATCAGCTCAAGCCGGCTGCCCGGAGGAAAAGAGGCTAGGAAAGATCGTAGCAGGCACGGTTGTTGCTGCACGAGAAGTGCCTGCTCCGGAGGCTTCTTGCGAGCAGCGCTAAAAGCACGCGAACATCGCGTTTCTGTGCTTTCCTGAACAGCTTGCGCTGGGACAGTTACAGCCGTGTTTTGCAAGCTGTCCGGGGTTCTGAGGCACTAAAAGTGCGGATGTGTGGCGACTGTCCAAGACGAGAACCGGCTGCTCTGAAAGCCCTTCCTGCTCGTCACGTACGCTTTCTAGCAGCTCTACGGACACACACGCGTCAGCCTCTTCACTGTCCTACACAGCTAGCACGCTGGCACTTACCGTCAACTTGGAAGCAGCCGCGCAGAAGGCACCTGCCCTGCAACCGGCGAACAGCGCACATTCGCGGCTACACGCGAGCTGGCCGCACTCGGAGCTTTCGCGGCTCTTCTCTCGCTCTTTCCCGCAGAGCTCCGGCGATGCACAACTCGAACCGCGAAAGCCGCAATGAGCTTTGTGCAAGCTGCGCAGAAGAAACAAGGCACTAAACCGGCAAATGTCCAGCTAATCTCCAACGTGAAAAGGCTCAGCAAGGAAAGCTCTTGCTAACAGCCCAGAAGCATTGCGACGCTTCTCTGGATGATTTGCCCACCAACACTTCACATCAGCTCAAGCCGGCTGCCCGGAAGAAAAGAGGCTAGGAAAGATCGTAGCAGGCACGGTTGTTGCTGCACGAGAAGTGCCTGCTCCGGAGGCTTCTTGCGAGCAGCGCTAAAAGCACGCGAACATCGCGTTTCTGTGCTTTCCTGAACAGCTTGCGCTGGGACAGTTACAGCCGTGTTTTGCAAGCTGTCCGGGGTTCTGAGGCACTAAAAGTGCGGATGTGTGGCGACTGTGCAAGACGAGAACCGGCTGCTCTGAAAGCCCTTCCTGCTCGTCACGTACGCTTTCTAGCAGCTCTACGGACACACACGCGTCAGCCTCTTCACTGTCCTACACAGCTAGCACGCTGGCAGTTACCGTCAACTTGGAAGCAGCCGCGCAGAAGGCACTCGCCCTGCAACCGGCGAACAGCGCACATTCGCGGCTACACGCGAGCTGGCCGCACTCGGAGCTTTCGCGGCTCTTCTCTCGCTCTTTCCCGCAGAGCTCCGGCGATGCACAACTCGAACCGCGAAAGCCGCAATGAGCTTTGTGCAAGCTGCGCAGAAGAAACAAGGCACTAAACCGGCAAATGTCCAGCTAATCTCCAACGTGAAAAGGCTCAGCAAGGAAAGCTCTTGCTAACAGCCCAGAAGCATTGCGACGCTTCTCTGGATGATTTGCCCACCAACACTTCACATCAGCTCAAGCCGGCTGCCCGGAGGAAAAGAGGCTAGGAAAGATCGTAGCAGGCACGGTTGTTGCTGCACGAGAAGTGCCTGCTCCGGAGGCTTCTTGCGAGCAGCGCTAAAAGCACGCGAACATCGCGTTTCTGTGCTTTCCTGAACAGCTTGCGCTGGGACAGTTACAGCCGTGTTTTGCAAGCTGTCCGGGGTTCTGAGGCACTAAAAGTGCGGATGTGTGGCGACTGTGCAAGACGAGAACCGGCTGCTCTGAAAGCCCTTCCTGCTCGTCACGTACGCTTTCTAGCAGCTCTACGGACACACACGCGTCAGCCTCTTCACTGTCCTACACAGCTAGCACGCTGGCAGTTACCGTCAACTTGGAAGCAGCCGCGCAGAAGGCACTCGCCCTGCAACCGGCGAACAGCGCACATTCGCGGCTACACGCGAGCTGGCCGCACTCGGAGCTTTCGCGGCTCTTCTCTCGCTCTTTCCCGCAGAGCTCCGGCGATGCACAACTCGAACCGCGAAAGCCGCAATGAGCTTTGTGCAAGCTGCGCAGAAGAAACAAGGCACTAAACCGGCAAATGTCCAGCTAATCTCCAACGTGAAAAGGCTCAGCAAGGAAAGCTCTTGCTAACAGCCCAGAAGCATTGCGACGCTTCTCTGGATGATTTGCCCACC
Source organism: Chlamydotis macqueenii (assembly GCF_036417535.1). NCBI lineage: Eukaryota > Metazoa > Chordata > Aves > Otidiformes > Otididae > Chlamydotis > Chlamydotis macqueenii. The sequence continues at coordinate 16,866 of NW_028239024.1, forward strand.
AACACTTCACATCAGCTCAAGCCGGCTGCCCGGAGGAAAAGAGGCTAGGAAAGATCGTAGCAGGCACGGTTGTTGCTGCACGAGAAGTGCCTGCTCCGGAGGCTTCTTGCGAGCAGCGCTAAAAGCACGCGAACATCGCGTTTCTGTGCTTTCCTGAACAGCTTGCGCTGGGACAGTTACAGCCGTGTTTTGCAAGCTGTCCGGGGTTCTGAGGCACTAAAAGTGCGGATGTGTGGCGACTGTGCAAGACGAGAACCGGCTGCTCTGAAAGCCCTTCCTGCTCTTCACGTACGCTTTCTAGCAGCTCTACGGACACACACGCGTCAGCCTCTTCACTGTCCTACACAGCTAGCACGCTGGCAGTTACCGTCAACTTGGAAGCAGCCGCGCAGAAGGCAGTCGCCCTGCAACCGGCGAACAGCGCACATTCGCGGCTACACGCGAGCTGGCCGCACTCGGAGCTTTCGCGGCTCTTCTCTCGCTCTTTCCCGCAGAGCTCCGGCGATGCACAACTCGAACCGCGAAAGCCGCAATGAGCTTTGTGCAAGCTGCGCAGAAGAAACAAGGCACTAAACCGGCAAATGTCCAGCTAATCTCCAACGTGAAAAGGCTCAGCAAGGAAAGCTCTTGCTAACAGCCCAGAAGCATTGCGACGCTTCTCTGGATGATTTGCCCACCAACACTTCACATCAGCTCAAGCCGGCTGCCCGGAGGAAAAGAGGCTAGGAAAGATCGTAGCAGGCACGGTTGTTGCTGCACGAGAAGTGCCTGCTCCGGAGGCTTCTTGCGAGCAGCGCTAAAAGCACGCGAACATCGCGTTTCTGTGCTTTCCTGAACAGCTTGCGCTGGGACAGTTACAGCCGTGTTTTGCAAGCTGTCCGGGGTTCTGAGGCACTAAAAGTGCGGATGTGTGGCGACTGTGCAAGACGAGAACCGGCTGCTCTGAAAGCCCTTCCTGCTCGTCACGTACGCTTTCTAGCAGCTCTACGGACACACACGCGTCAGCCTCTTCACTGTCCTACACAGCTAGCACGCTGGCAGTTACCGTCAACTTGGAAGCAGCCGCGCAGAAGGCACTCGCCCTGCAACCGGCGAACAGCGCACATTCGCGGCTACACGCGAGCTGGCCGCACTCGGAGCTTTCGCGGCTCTTCTCTCGCTCTTTCCCGCAGAGCTCCGGCGATGCACAACTCGAACCGCGAAAGCCGCAATGAGCTTTGTGCAAGCTGCGCAGAAGAAACAAGGCACTAAACCGGCAAATGTCCAGCTAATCTCCAACGTGAAAAGGCTCAGCAAGGAAAGCTCTTGCTAACAGCCCAGAAGCATTGCGACGCTTCTCTGGATGATTTGCCCACCAACACTTCACATCAGCTCAAGCCGGCTGCCCGGAGGAAAAGAGGCTAGGAAAGATCGTAGCAGGCACGGTTGTTGCTGCACGAGAAGTGCCTGCTCCGGAGGCTTCTTGCGAGCAGCGCTAAAAGCACGCGAACATCGCGTTTCTGTGCTTTCCTGAACAGCTTGCGCTGGGACAGTTACAGCCGTGTTTTGCAAGCTGTCCGGGGTTCTGAGGCACTAAAAGTGCGGATGTGTGGCGACTGTGCAAGACGAGAACCGGCTGCTCTGAAAGCCCTTCCTGCTCTTCACGTACGCTTTCTAGCAGCTCTACGGACACACACGCGTCAGCCTCTTCACTGTCCTACACAGCTAGCACGCTGGCAGTTACCGTCAACTTGGAAGCAGCCGCGCAGAAGGCACTCGCCCTGCAACCGGCGAACAGCGCACATTCGCGGCTACACGCGAGCTGGCCGCACTCGGAGCTTTCGCGGCTCTTCTCTCGCTCTTTCCCGCAGAGCTCCGGCGATGCACAACTCGAACCGCGAAAGCCGCAATGAGCTTTGTGCAAGCTGCGCAGAAGAAACAAGGCACTAAACCGGCAAATGTCCAGCTAATCTCCAACGTGAAAAGGCTCAGCAAGGAAAGCTCTTGCTAACAGCCCAGAAGCATTGCGACGCTTCTCTGGATGATTTGCCCACCAACACTTCACATCAGCTCAAGCCGGCTGCCCGGAGGAAAAGAGGCTAGGAAAGATCGTAGCAGGCACGGTTGTTGCTGCACGAGAAGTGCCTGCTCCGGAGGCTTCTTGCGAGCAGCGCTAAAAGCACGCGAACATCGCGTTTCTGTGCTTTCCTGAACAGCTTGCGCTGGGACAGTTACAGCCGTGTTTTGCAAGCTGTCCGGGGTTCTGAGGCACTAAAAGTGCGGATGTGTGGCGACTGTGCAAGACGAGAACCGGCTGCTCTGAAAGCCCTTCCTGCTCGTCACGTACGCTTTCTAGCAGCTCTACGGACACACACGCGTCAGCCTCTTCACTGTCCTACACAGCTAGCACGCTGGCAGTTACCGTCAACTTGGAAGCAGCCGCGCAGAAGGCACTCGCCCTGCAACCGGCGAACAGCGCACATTCGCGGCTACACGCGAGCTGGCCGCACTCGGAGCTTTCGCGGCTCTTCTCTCGCTCTTTCCCGCAGAGCTCCGGCGATGCACAACTCGAACCGCGAAAGCCGCAATGAGCTTTGTGCAAGCTGCGCAGAAGAAACAAGGCACTAAACCGGCAAATGTCCAGCTAATCTCCAACGTGAAAAGGCTCAGCAAGGAAAGCTCTTGCTAACAGCCCAGAAGCATTGCGACGCTTCTCTGGATGATTTGCCCACCAACACTTCACATCAGCTCAAGCCGGCTGCCCGGAGGAAAAGAGGCTAGGAAAGATCGTAGCAGGCACGGTTGTTGCTGCACGAGAAGTGCCTGCTCCGGAGGCTTCTTGCGAGCAGCGCTAAAAGCACGCGAACATCGCGTTTCTGTGCTTTCCTGAACAGCTTGCGCTGGGACAGTTACAGCCGTGTTTTGCAAGCTGTCCGGGGTTCTGAGGCACTAAAAGTGCGGATGTGTGGCGACTGTGCAAGACGAGAACCGGCTGCTCTGAAAGCCCTTCCTGCTCGTCACGTACGCTTTCTAGCAGCTCTACGGACACACACGCGTCAGCCTCTTCACTGTCCTACACAGCTAGCACGCTGGCAGTTACCGTCAACTTGGAAGCAGCCGCGCAGAAGGCACTCGCCCTGCAACCGGCGAACAGCGCACATTCGCGGCTACACGCGAGCTGGCCGCACTCGGAGCTTTCGCGGCTCTTCTCTCGCTCTTTCCCGCAGAGCTCCGGCGATGCACAACTCGAACCGCGAAAGCCGCAAAGAGCTTTGTGCAAGCTGCGCAGAAGAAACAAGGCACTAAACCGGCAAATGTCCAGCTAATCTCCAACGTGAAAAGGCTCAGCAAGGAAAGCTCTTGCTAACAGCCCAGAAGCATTGCGACGCTTCTCTGGATGATTTGCCCACCAACACTTCACATCAGCTCAAGCCGGCTGCCCGGAGGAAAAGAGGCTAGGAAAGATCGTAGCAGGCACGGTTGTTGCTGCACGAGAAGTGCCTGCTCCGGAGGCTTCTTGCGAGCAGCGCTAAAAGCACGCGAACATCGCGTTTCTGTGCTTTCCTGAACAGCTTGCGCTGGGACAGTTACAGCCGTGTTTTGCAAGCTGTCCGGGGTTCTGAGGCACTAAAAGTGCGGATGTGTGGCGACTGTGCAAGACGAGAACCGGCTGCTCTGAAAGCCCTTCCTGCTCGTCACGTACGCTTTCTAGCAGCTCTACGGACACACACGCGTCAGCCTCTTCACTGTCCTACACAGCTAGCACGCTGGCACTTACCGTCAACTTGGAAGCAGCCGCGCAGAAGGCACTCGCCCTGCAACCGGCGAACAGCGCACATTCGCGGCTACACGCGAGCTGGCCGCACTCGGAGCTTTCGCGGCTCTTCTCTCGCTCTTTCCCGCAGAGCTCCGGCGATGCACAACTCGAACCGCGAAAGCCGCAAAGAGCTTTGTGCAAGCTGCGCAGAAGAAACAAGGCACTAAACCGGCAAATGTCCAGCTAATCTCCAACGTGAAAAGGCTCAGCAAGGAAAGCTCTTGCTAACAGCCCAGAAGCATTGCGACGCTTCTCTGGATGATTTGCCCACCAACACTTCACATCAGCTCAAGCCGGCTGCCCGGAGGAAAAGAGGCTAGGAAAGATCGTAGCAGGCACGGTTGTTGCTGCACGAGAAGTGCCTGCTCCGGAGGCTTCTTGCGAGCAGCGCTAAAAGCACGCGAACATCGCGTTTCTGTGCTTTCCTGAACAGCTTGCGCTGGGACAGTTACAGCCGTGTTTTGCAAGCTGTCCGGGGTTCTGAGGCACTAAAAGTGCGGATGTGTGGCGACTGTGCAAGACGAGAACCGGCTGCTCTGAAAGCCCTTCCTGCTCGTCACGTACGCTTTCTAGCAGCTCTACGGACACACACGCGTCAGCCTCTTCACTGTCCTACACAGCTAGCACGCTGGCACTTACCGTCAACTTGGAAGCAGCCGCGCAGAAGGCACTCGCCCTGCAACCGGCGAACAGCGCACATTCGCGGCTACACGCGAGCTGGCCGCACTCGGAGCTTTCGCGGCTCTTCTCTCGCTCTTTCCCGCAGAGCTCCGGCGATGCACAACTCGAACCGCGAAAGCCGCAATGAGCTTTGTGCAAGCTGCGCAGAAGAAACAAGGCACTAAACCGGCAAATGTCCAGCTAATCTCCAACGTGAAAAGGCTCAGCAAGGAAAGCTCTTGCTAACAGCCCAGAAGCATTGCGACGCTTCTCTGGATGATTTGCCCACCAACACTTCACATCAGCTCAAGCCGGCTGCCCGGAGGAAAAGAGGCTAGGAAAGATCGTAGCAGGCACGGTTGTTGCTGCACGAGAAGTGCCTGCTCCGGAGGCTTCTTGCGAGCAGCGCTAAAAGCACGCGAACATCGCGTTTCTGTGCTTTCCTGAACAGCTTGCGCTGGGACAGTTACAGCCGTGTTTTGCAAGCTGTCCGGGGTTCTGAGGCACTAAAAGTGCGGATGTGTGGCGACTGTGCAAGACGAGAACCGGCTGCTCTGAAAGCCCTTCCTGCTCGTCACGTACGCTTTCTAGCAGCTCTACGGACACACACGCGTCAGCCTCTTCACTGTCCTACACAGCTAGCACGCTGGCAGTTACCGTCAACTTGGAAGCAGCCGCGCAGAAGGCACTCGCCCTGCAACCGGCGAACAGCGCACATTCGCGGCTACACGCGAGCTGGCCGCACTCGGAGCTTTCGCGGCTCTTCTCTCGCTCTTTCCCGCAGAGCTCCGGCGATGCACAACTCGAACCGCGAAAGCCGCAATGAGCTTTGTGCAAGCTGCGCAGAAGAAACAAGGCACTAAACCGGCAAATGTCCAGCTAATCTCCAACGTGAAAAGGCTCAGCAAGGAAAGCTCTTGCTAACAGCCCAGAAGCATTGCGACGCTTCTCTGGATGATTTGCCCACCAACACTTCACATCAGCTCAAGCCGGCTGCCCGGAGGAAAAGAGGCTAGGAAAGATCGTAGCAGGCACGGTTGTTGCTGCACGAGAAGTGCCTGCTCCGGAGGCTTCTTGCGAGCAGCGCTAAAAGCACGCGAACATCGCGTTTCTGTGCTTTCCTGAACAGCTTGCGCTGGGACAGTTACAGCCGTGTTTTGCAAGCTGTCCGGGGTTCTGAGGCACTAAAAGTGCGGATGTGTGGCGACTGTGCAAGACGAGAACCGGCTGCTCTGAAAGCCCTTCCTGCTCTTCACGTACGCTTTCTAGCAGCTCTACGGACACACACGCGTCAGCCTCTTCACTGTCCTACACAGCTAGCACGCTGGCAGTTACCGTCAACTTGGAAGCAGCCGCGCAGAAGGCACTCGCCCTGCAACCGGCGAACAGCGCACATTCGCGGCTACACGCGAGCTGGCCGCACTCGGAGCTTTCGCGGCTCTTCTCTCGCTCTTTCCCGCAGAGCTCCGGCGATGCACAACTCGAACCGCGAAAGCCGCAATGAGCTTTGTGCAAGCTGCGCAGAAGAAACAAGGCACTAAACCGGCAAATGTCCAGCTAATCTCCAACGTGAAAAGGCTCAGCAAGGAAAGCTCTTGCTAACAGCCCAGAAGCATTGCGACGCTTCTCTGGATGATTTGCCCACCAACACTTCACATCAGCTCAAGCCGGCTGCCCGGAGGAAAAGAGGCTAGGAAAGATCGTAGCAGGCACGGTTGTTGCTGCACGAGAAGTGCCTGCTCCGGAGGCTTCTTGCGAGCAGCGCTAAAAGCACGCGAACATCGCGTTTCTGTGCTTTCCTGAACAGCTTGCGCTGGGACAGTTACAGCCGTGTTTTGCAAGCTGTCCGGGGTTCTGAGGCACTAAAAGTGCGGATGTGTGGCGACTGTGCAAGACGAGAACCGGCTGCTCTGAAAGCCCTTCCTGCTCGTCACGTACGCTTTCTAGCAGCTCTACGGACACACACGCGTCAGCCTCTTCACTGTCCTACACAGCTAGCACGCTGGCAGTTACCGTCAACTTGGAAGCAGCCGCGCAGAAGGCACTCGCCCTGCAACCGGCGAACAGCGCACATTCGCGGCTACACGCGAGCTGGCCGCACTCGGAGCTTTCGCGGCTCTTCTCTCGCTCTTTCCCGCAGAGCTCCGGCGATGCACAACTCGAACCGCGAAAGCCGCAATGAGCTTTGTGCAAGCTGCGCAGAAGAAACAAGGCACTAAACCGGCAAATGTCCAGCTAATCTCCAACGTGAAAAGGCTCAGCAAGGAAAGCTCTTGCTAACAGCCCAGAAGCATTGCGACGCTTCTCTGGATGATTTGCCCACCAACACTTCACATCAGCTCAAGCCGGCTGCCCGGAGGAAAAGAGGCTAGGAAAGATCGTAGCAGGCACGGTTGTTGCTGCACGAGAAGTGCCTGCTCCGGAGGCTTCTTGCGAGCAGCGCTAAAAGCACGCGAACATCGCGTTTCTGTGCTTTCCTGAACAGCTTGCGCTGGGACAGTTACAGCCGTGTTTTGCAAGCTGTCCGGGGTTCTGAGGCACTAAAAGTGCGGATGTGTGGCGACTGTGCAAGACGAGAACCGGCTGCTCTGAAAGCCCTTCCTGCTCGTCACGTACGCTTTCTAGCAGCTCTACGGACACACACGCGTCAGCCTCTTCACTGTCCTACACAGCTAGCACGCTGGCAGTTACCGTCAACTTGGAAGCAGCCGCGCAGAAGGCACTCGCCCTGCAACCGGCGAACAGCGCACATTCGCGGCTACACGCGAGCTGGCCGCACTCGGAGCTTTCGCGGCTCTTCTCTCGCTCTTTCCCGCAGAGCTCCGGCGATGCACAACTCGAACCGCGAAAGCCGCAATGAGCTTTGTGCAAGCTGCGCAGAAGAAACAAGGCACTAAACCGGCAAATGTCCAGCTAATCTCCAACGTGAAAAGGCTCAGCAAGGAAAGCTCTTGCTAACAGCCCAGAAGCATTGCGACGCTTCTCTGGATGATTTGCCCACCAACACTTCACATCAGCTCAAGCCGGCTGCCCGGAGGAAAAGAGGCTAGGAAAGATCGTAGCAGGCACGGTTGTTGCTGCACGAGAAGTGCCTGCTCCGGAGGCTTCTTGCGAGCAGCGCTAAAAGCACGCGAACATCGCGTTTCTGTGCTTTCCTGAACAGCTTGCGCTGGGACAGTTACAGCCGTGTTTTGCAAGCTGTCCGGGGTTCTGAGGCACTAAAAGTGCGGATGTGTGGCGACTGTGCAAGACGAGAACCGGCTGCTCTGAAAGCCCTTCCTGCTCGTCACGTACGCTTTCTAGCAGCTCTACGGACACACACGCGTCAGCCTCTTCACTGTCCTACACAGCTAGCACGCTGGCAGTTACCGTCAACTTGGAAGCAGCCGCGCAGAAGGCACTCGCCCTGCAACCGGCGAACAGCGCACATTCGCGGCTACACGCGAGCTGGCCGCACTCGGAGCTTTCGCGGCTCTTCTCTCGCTCTTTCCCGCAGAGCTCCGGCGATGCACAACTCGAACCGCGAAAGCCGCAAAGAGCTTTGTGCAAGCTGCGCAGAAGAAACAAGGCACTAAACCGGCAAATGTCCAGCTAATCTCCAACGTGAAAAGGCTCAGCAAGGAAAGCTCTTGCTAACAGCCCAGAAGCATTGCGACGCTTCTCTGGATGATTTGCCCACCAACACTTCACATCAGCTCAAGCCGGCTGCCCGGAGGAAAAGAGGCTAGGAAAGATCGTAGCAGGCACGGTTGTTGCTGCACGAGAAGTGCCTGCTCCGGAGGCTTCTTGCGAGCAGCGCTAAAAGCACGCGAACATCGCGTTTCTGTGCTTTCCTGAACAGCTTGCGCTGGGACAGTTACAGCCGTGTTTTGCAAGCTGTCCGGGGTTCTGAGGCACTAAAAGTGCGGATGTGTGGCGACTGTGCAAGACGAGAACCGGCTGCTCTGAAAGCCCTTCCTGCTCGTCACGTACGCTTTCTAGCAGCTCTACGGACACACACGCGTCAGCCTCTTCACTGTCCTACACAGCTAGCACGCTGGCACTTACCGTCAACTTGGAAGCAGCCGCGCAGAAGGCACTCGCCCTGCAACCGGCGAACAGCGCACATTCGCGGCTACACGCGAGCTGGCCGCACTCGGAGCTTTCGCGGCTCTTCTCTCGCTCTTTCCCGCAGAGCTCCGGCGATGCACAACTCGAACCGCGAAAGCCGCAATGAGCTTTGTGCAAGCTGCGCAGAAGAAACAAGGCACTAAACCGGCAAATGTCCAGCTAATCTCCAACGTGAAAAGGCTCAGCAAGGAAAGCTCTTGCTAACAGCCCAGAAGCATTGCGACGCTTCTCTGGATGATTTGCCCACCAACACTTCACATCAGCTCAAGCCGGCTGCCCGGAGGAAAAGAGGCTAGGAAAGATCGTAGCAGGCACGGTTGTTGCTGCACGAGAAGTGCCTGCTCCGGAGGCTTCTTGCGAGCAGCGCTAAAAGCACGCGAACATCGCGTTTCTGTGCTTTCCTGAACAGCTTGCGCTGGGACAGTTACAGCCGTGTTTTGCAAGCTGTCCGGGGTTCTGAGGCACTAAAAGTGCGGATGTGTGGCGACTGTGCAAGACGAGAACCGGCTGCTCTGAAAGCCCTTCCTGCTCGTCACGTACGCTTTCTAGCAGCTCTACGGACACACACGCGTCAGCCTCTTCACTGTCCTACACAGCTAGCACGCTGGCAGTTACCGTCAACTTGGAAGCAGCCGCGCAGAAGGCACTCGCCCTGCAACCGGCGAACAGCGCACATTCGCGGCTACACGCGAGCTGGCCGCACTCGGAGCTTTCGCGGCTCTTCTCTCGCTCTTTCTCGCAGAGCTCCGGCGATGCACAACTCGAACCGCGAAAGCCGCAATGAGCTTTGTGCAAGCTGCGCAGAAGAAACAAGGCACTAAACCGGCAAATGTCCAGCTAATCTCCAACGTGAAAAGGCTCAGCAAGGAAAGCTCTTGCTAACAGCCCAGAAGCATTGCGACGCTTCTCTGGATGATTTGCCCACCAACACTTCACATCAGCTCAAGCCGGCTGCCCGGAGGAAAAGAGGCTAGGAAAGATCGTAGCAGGCACGGTTGTTGCTGCACGAGAAGTGCCTGCTCCGGAGGCTTCTTGCGAGCAGCGCTAAAAGCACGCGAACATCGCGTTTCTGTGCTTTCCTGAACAGCTTGCGCTGGGACAGTTACAGCCGTGTTTTGCAAGCTGTCCGGGGTTCTGAGGCACTAAAAGTGCGGATGTGTGGCGACTGTGCAAGACGAGAACCGGCTGCTCTGAAAGCCCTTCCTGCTCTTCACGTACGCTTTCTAGCAGCTCTACGGACACACACGCGTCAGCCTCTTCACTGTCCTACACAGCTAGCACGCTGGCAGTTACCGTCAACTTGGAAGCAGCCGCGCAGAAGGCACCTGCCCTGCAACCGGCGAACAGCGCACATTCGCGGCTACACGCGAGCTGGCCGCACTCGGAGCTTTCGCGGCTCTTCTCTCGCTCTTTCTCGCAGAGCTCCGGCGATGCACAACTCGAACCGCGAAAGCCGCAATGAGCTTTGTGCAAGCTGCGCAGAAGAAACAAGGCACTAAACCGGCAAATGTCCAGCTAATCTCCAACGTGAAAAGGGTCAGCAAGGAAAGCTCTTGCTAACAGCCCAGAAGCATTGCGACTCTTCTCTGGATGATTTGCCCACCAACACTTCACATCAGCTAAAGCCGACTGCCCGGACGAAAAGAGGCTAGGAAAGATCGTGGAAGGCATAGTTGTTGCCGCACGAGAAGTGCCTGCTCCGGAGGCTTCTTGTGAGCAGCGCTAAAAGCACGCGAACATCGCATTTCTGTGCTTTCCTGAACAGCTTGCGCTGGGACAGTTACAGCCGTGTTTTGCAAGCTGTCCGGGGTTCTGAGGCACTAAAAGTGCGGATGTGTGGCGACTGTCCAAGACGAGAACCGGCTGCTCTGAAAGCCCTTCCTGCTCTTCACGTACGCTTTCTAGCAGCTCTACGGACACACACGTGTCAGCCTCTTCACTGTCCTACACAGCTAGCACGCTGGCAGTTACCGTCAACTTGGAACCAGCCGCACAGAAGGAAGTCAGACAATTACTCCAACACCTGAAATGCCTGCTCTAAAAGTTCTTGCTGCTCCTCACCGACTCTTCCCACCACATCTACAGGCTCAGAAACATTGAGTCTCTGGGCTTTCCTCCACCAGCAGGACTCTGACACTTACCATCACCTAGAGCTGCTGCACAGTGAGAAATAAATCTTAAAAATCACGAACTCAGACGATTGCTTTAACACCAAAGGTGCCACCTCTGAAAGTTTACTGGTGTACATGGTGGCAAAAGTCAGAGTCCTGATTGTCTAGGAAAGAACGGAGCCCCAGTGTTGCTGGGCTTGTAGATGCGGCGGCAAGAGCCACTGAGGGGTTTTCAGAGCTGGCACTTCTGGTGTGGGATCTATCATCCAACGTTCATGATATATAAGAGTGTTTTCACTGGGCGGCCATAAGTACACCGTGGTAAACGTTGGAGTGCTGGTGTTCTAGGAAATCTCGCAGTCCCAATATTTGTGAGCCTGTAGATGCGGTGGCAAGAGCCGGGCGGGAGAAGCAAGAGCTTTCAGAAATGTCACTTCTGGTGTGGGAGCAGTCTTCTGACGTTTGTGATTTTTAAGATTTTTTTCAAAAGGGACTGCTGAGTTGAGGTGATGGTAGACGTCGGAGTCCTGGTGTCCCAGGAAATGCCGGATCCCCAATGTTTGTGAGCCTGTAGATGTGGTGCCTAGAGCTGGTGAGAAGCAGCAAGACATTCCAGAGCTGACACTTCTGGTGTGGGAGCAGCTGTCTGACATTCACCATTTTTAAGCTGTGGTTTAACACTAGGCGGACAGCTCGAGCTGGTGTTAAACGTCGGAGTCCTGGTGGTCTAGGAAATCCCGGAGCCCCAATGTTTCCTGGCCTGTAGATTTTTTTTACGCCTGTAGATCTTTACCACCCTGTCCTGGTGGTCTAGGAAAGCCCGGAGCCCCAGAGTTTGGAGCCTGTATGTGTGGTAGCAAGAGCCGGTGAGGAGCAGCAAGGGTATTCAGAGCTGGTCACCATGTAACAAAAGGTTCAGGATTTTTAAGATTTTTTCCCACTGAGCAGTAGGGACTGTTTCTCACTCCTTACAAATGAGTCCTTCGTCAGGAAAAGAAAAAAAAAACAGACTTCCTCTTCCATTAATTGTTTCTCTAAGCTATATGGGTACGTGACTATGTTTTATAACTGTATTCTTGTCTGGTTCTGGCTAGGATAGAGTTAATATTTACCTGAGCTGGGTGGAGTACTGAAGCTGGTAGCCCCTATGGCTGGGATAGTTAACTAATTAGCTAACTGCTGGGGCTCAGTATGTAAGTGAGGAGGGTGGTGAAAGGAGCCTCCTGCTACGTGGAAGAAACTAGGTGTGGAGATTTGTTGTAAGCCATTATACTATATTTGTATTGCATCACTGTTTTGTTTTCTTCTGTCATTACTGTTAAATTTACTTTTTGTTCAATCTCAACCCACGGGTTTGGTTTTTTCCTGGTTTTCTTTTGTTTACCAAATCTCCCCCTGTTCTCTTGGAGGGTGGGGGGGGAGTGAGAGAGAGACTGCGTAGTCTGGTCCCGATCGGGGCTGAACTACAACAATTCTTTAAGAGCATACATATATAGTTGTGATTAACTTATTGTCCCCTATATCAATCCCCCCTTTTAATCACACTAAGTAAATTCTTTTACTTAAACAGTTTCCCTGAATGATATGAAGCATCATACATGGTTTTGTTTAGTGACGGGGGGGCCTAAGGTGGTAGCTTCTGTAGGAAACTGCTAGAAGTCGCTCCCCTTTGTTCAGTGGACTCGGCCGGGCCTAGAGCGGACCCGCTGCTGGCCAAGGCCAAGCCAATTGGTAGCAGAATGTCCCCTGATAACGCCTCTGCGATAACGTATTTAAATAGGGGAAAACAGAAAAAAAAAAAAAAGGGAGAGATGTGAAGCAGCTGAGCGGGGGGCAGAGGCACAGAGAGGGAGGCGCAGGCCTTATGGGCCTTGCAGGCCTCACCCTCTGGCCTCTCGCCAAGCCGCTGACTGGGCCCGAATTGGTCCGGCCCGGCTGCAGGAAGTGGAGAGGAGAGGAGAAGTGAATAAGATGTAAAAAGGATCCTGAGAGACATCTACCAGCCTGTTGTGAGGAACGGCTGCAGATGCCCAGGTCAGTTCAGAAGGAGTGGGAGGAGTAATGTGGCTCCTGGCCAAGATTCCCCTGCAGCCTGTGGTGACGACCATGGTGGAGCAGGTTGTCCCCCTGCAGCCCATGGAGGTCCACGGAGGGGCAGAGATCCACTTGGAGCCCGTGAAGGATCCCGTACTGGGGGAGGTGGATGCCTGAAGGCAGCTGTGGCCCATGGAGGGCCCGCTGGGACAGCTGTTCTGGAGAGACTGCACCCCGTGGAAGAGATGACCCATGCCGGAGCAGTTTCAGGAAGGACTGTGGCGTACGGGTGGGACCCCACAACAGAGCAGGGGAGGAATGTGAGGAGTTCTTCCCCCAACCATGAAGCAGCAGCGTAAAACAACGCGTGATGAACTGACCGCAATCCCCATTCCCTCTTCCCCCTCCTGTGCCACTCGGGGGGGGGAAGGTAGTAGAGATAATGTTAAGCTTGGGAAGAGGGAGGGGTGGAGGGAGGTTATCTTGTTCTCTGTCTCATTATCTTGCTGTTTGTAGTAATAAATGAATAGTTTTCCCCAAGTCGAGTCTGTTTTGCCCGTGATGGTAAATTTAAGGATTTCTCCCTGTCCTTATCTCAAACCTCGAGCCGTTTTTCCTTACGTTATCTCCCCCTGTTCTCTCGGAGGGTGGGAGGAGTGAGAGAGAGACTGCGTAGTCTGGTCCTGATAGGGGCTGAACTACGACAGTGTTACTTTCTTAAACAGTCTCCAAACCCATAGGTACAGCACAATAGTTAATATTAATAAAACTCCTAAGCTAATCAATAAGATCACAACGGGGTGCACCATAGTATTAAGGATCCCTGTTGCCTCTGTCCCAGCCCCACTCATGCCCTGAGTACATTTCCATTCTGTGCATAACCACAGTGGCCAAGTTTAAGCCCGACCGTTTAAAAGGTGGTCCCATGCTTCCTGTAAACCCAAGGGAGGCGTGAGACCACGGCCATTTGGTGTCCTTTTGATTACAAGTTAGTGGTAAGATGCAGGAAAATATTGTAAGCCCAATCACAATTCCAATTAAACAATTGGTCATTTTAGGATTTAGTTGGTCTAGTGGATTAGTACAGCTACTTCTGTAGATAATGTACTGCCTTTGGTGACCTGCTAAAATGGGTTTTATATTTCCTATAATAAAATGACAAATAAGATATAAACTGCACCGATGACAGATTTGGGCGAGATTAGTTACTGGCCGGTCCCGGTTTCTTTGTCCGGTATCATTTGCTGTGGTGTCCCTCCGGTTCACTACTGCTTTTGGCTCACTTACTTGTTACCCACATTGTTCCCGCCCTTATCCGTTCGAACGAGTTTAAGTCTCAAGTCTTCGTTGTTGTCTGGAGTTACTTTCCACAAGGTTGCAGAGGCTCTCTTGATCCGAGTATGGTGTATCCAGGAGTTCTGTCCCTTTACCTTAATTGCCGTGTAGGTGGTGAGGAGGACTTGAAAAGGTCCGGCCCACTGTGGTTCCAGAGTTTTTTCTGTAAGAGATTTAACATATACATAGTCCCCTGGTTGTATATCGTGAACAGGCCCATCCAGACCCCTACGACGTGTTCCCATTGCATGTTTTTCAATTCTTTTTAATTGTTTGTTTAGTGCCACCATATAGGAGGTCATTATTTCTTCACCAATTTGTGAAGACGTTCCCTTTTGTACCCCATAGGGTCGTCCATATAGAATTTCGAATGGACTAAGCCCTTCTCTTGCTCTTGGTCTGGTTCGTATTCGTATAAGAGCTAATGGTAAAGTTAGATTAGTTTCCTGACCCAACTTGACAATCTGTTGTTTGATTGGGTGATTCATTTTCTCCACCTGGCCACTTGATTGTGGTCGGTAAGAGGTATGTAATTGCCACTCTATCCCTAGATGGTGGCTAATTGCTTGTACTATTCTGGACACAAAATGTGGTCCTCTATCCGATGACATTACTGCTGCGACTCCAAACCTAGGTACTATTTCCTGGAGCAGTATTTTGGTTACTTCCCAGGCTTTAGCAGTTCCGCACGGGAAAGCTTCTGGCCAGCCTGAAAAGGTATCCGTAAGTACTAATAAGTATCGATACCCCCCTTTTCTAGGGAGTTCTGAGAAATCAATCTGCCAACGTTGTCCCGGACCATTCCCCTTTCCGATTTTTTCAAGTTTCGGCTCTTTTACAACTTTAGGATTAGTCTGGAGACAAAGATCACATTGTTGAGTTACTTGTCTAACGGTAGTGGCTAAGTTTCGCGCTATTATGTTCCTGATGAGATCTTTATATAGGGCTTCTGCCCCCCCCTCCCCCCAGTGTCTTTTTCTATGTTCTTCTCGGACTACTGACCATATCATGTAGGAGGGAATTACTACCCTCCCGTGTCAGGGGTAGTAATTGGCCCACCCTTCCTCATTATATGACCCCTTTAGATCATTAATAAGTTTGCCGACTTCCTTTGTGTATTCTGGTTTACCTTCTAGAAATACCTGTCCATCAGGTATTAGCGCACCCTCTACCTTGATTGTTTCTCTAGCTGCTTGTTTTGCTTCCCTATCTGCCAGCTCATTTCCTCTTTCCAATTCTGTGCTCACTTTCTGGTGTGCTTTAATATGCATAATTGCCACCTTTTTGGGAAGCTGGACTGCATTCAGGATTTTCAAAATCCCTTCTGCGTGTTTGATGGTTTTTCCATGAGAATTTAACAGTCCTCTTTCCTTCCATATTGCTCCATGGGCATGTACCACCCCAAAGGCATATTTAGGGTCAGTCCAAATGTTTACAGTCCTTCCCTGGGCTCTCTCCAGGGCTCAGGTAAGGGCTATGATCTCGGCCTTTTGGGCTGAGACGTTGGCTGATAGTGGCCTGGACTCTATCACCTTTTCAAAAGTGGTAACAGCATATCCGGAATGTCGCCTTCCATTTAACATATAGCTGCTTCCATCGGTGAACCAATGTTCGGCTCCATCGACAGGGACATCTTTAAGATCCGTTCGACTAGAATACATGGTTTCAATTGTTTCCAAGCAGTCATGACTCACCGGCTCCCCGATGTTCCCATCAAGGAATGAGGCCGGATTGATGATGTTTGTGGTCACGATTTCAACATCATCCTGTTCAACCATTATAGCTTGATATTTCAGGAACCTTTGTGGGGAAAGCCAATGCCCTCCTTTTGCTTCAAGGACCGCAGATACAGTCTGGGAAACTAGGACAGTCATTTTCTGGCCTAGAGTGAACTTTCAGGCTTCTTGAATGTTTAGAATGACAGCTGCTACTGCTCTCAGACAGCTGGGCCACTGTCGTAGTTCAGCCCCGATCGGGACCAGACTACACAGTCTCTCTCTCGCTCCCCCCACCCTCCGAGAGAATAGGAGGAGATGATATAAGAAAAACGGCTCGAGGTTTGAGATAAGGACGGGAAGAAATTTGTAAAGTTACCGTTACAGGCAAAACAGACTCGACTTGGGGAAAAACACTCATTTATTTCTAAAACTAGCAGGAGAATGAGACAGGGAACAAGATAACCTCCCCCCACCCCTCCCTCTTCCCGGGCTTAACATTATCTCTACTACCTTCCCCTCCCGAGCGGCATGGAGGGGGGGGTCGGGGGCGGGGGGGGGGGAATGGGGGTCGCAGTCAGTTCATCACGCGTTGTTTTATGCCTCTGTGTCATTGTCGGGGGAAGAACTCCTTGCATTCCTCCTCTGCTCCAGCGTGGGGTCCCTCCCATGTCCACAGTCCTCCGTGAAACTGCTCCGGCGTGGGTCATCTCTTCCACGGGGTGCAGTCCTGCGAGCGACGGAGGAACGTACGACAAAAGACTCAATATGAGTAATAAGCGTAGTTCGATTTATTAGTCCTGGGTGCACATATTTATATTGCTAAGATAAAATATGCCTACTAGTCATTGCGTGATTGGCTTAAGCTCTAATAGTTACATTTGCATATCCTTCCTACTTGCAGTTAGCTAATCTGGAAAGTCCCGTTAACCTGAAAGTCCCGTACTTTTCATGTTTTCACTTTCTCAGAGTTGTTTACGATCTTCTTCAAGGTTGCTTCGTTTACTTTCTCACAGGAAGCTTCATTACTTTCTCACAGGCGGCCTCATTATTTTCTCACAGGTGGCTTCAGTACTTTCTTACAGGCGGCTTCATTACTTTCTCACAAGCGGCTTCAGTGATGTCCTTGAGGCCTGCTGCTCACAAACATAACAATTCCATTCGGTCTGGATTGTTCACTAAGTGTCCCTGATACTCCAGGTATCCAACAAATCCCCCTTTTTGTTTTGAACAATCCAGACCCACTTATGCGCTAATAACAAAAAATCAATGGCTGCTAGATTCTGCAAAAATATCATGACGCATACTATCCATGTCTTCTAATAATCCTGATAACATGCTAGAGGTTAAATTCATTTGCTTTTGTGCCCAACAAGCTAATTTATTTAAGTTAGCTAAAGCTTTTGCAGTTGCTGCCCAAGGAACAAATAAAGATAATGCTATCCGCTCAGCTGTACCCAACAGGGTTAAATTGCCGTCACAATGGGGAGTCAATACTTTTAGCGATCTTCTTGCTCGAGTGTGATTCCGTAATGTTCTCATAGGTGGAGCAAACATTATCAATTTTCCAAAATAACATGGTCCTCCTATGGCTCTTTTTGGTACTCCTGACCTTATTTTACTACAATATCAACTAGGTTCATGTAGGCCTCTACTGAATCTCCCTTTTCTTCTTTTTTTTTTTTTTTTTTTTTTTTTATGAGCCAGATTGTCTGTATTGAGTTGTTAATCATTTTTTGCAAGCATGGTATGTTATGCCTAGTATGATGCCTAGTATCATAATTCCGATTTTAACCAAGGACAGCAACCACCCAGTTATGCCACACACAAGCTTAGTTAATAAAATTACTGATCACATGTTTATGCATATTCATGATTACAAAGCAAAGCTAAGTTTCAGTACCTTCTAGTAATTTTCTACTATAACATTTTTCTACTATTATGGATATAACAACTCCAGTAACTTTCTTATCTACAAGAGCAATGACTAGTTTTCTGCAGGCCTCTGTTGAAACAAGCCATAAATTCTGCTAACAATGTTTTGTATCTTAAAGCTTCCCTTCTCATTCCATGGCTTTCTTCCTGAGAGCATGATTGCATTCCTCCCCCAAGGTCAGTGTGCTTTCACTGATACCATACTGGCTCAGCGAAATACCACATCTCCCCCTTCTTTGTTTAGGAGAAGAGGCTTGTTTCAACGCTTTATCTATTAAAGTTTGCACACATTTTAAGACACAGAATTATAGATCAAAATACATATATAAAAGGAATGAATAAGCATCCTACAGCTATTAGTAACAAGCTTATATCAAGTCACCAAAAGATGTCTGAATATATCAAAACCATCACTTTGTTGCTGTTTTTGTACTCCTTTTTGCAAGTTTTGAATACTTTTGTGAATAGATTCCGAATGATCAGACAGATTCATGCAGCAAAGCCCATCAAAATCCTGACAACCATGATTTTGTGCTAATAATAAAAAAAATCTATTGCTGATCTATTCTGTTACTAACCCAACTATGCCAAAGACACCGCTGAGCAAGAGGATGTTTATCAGCCGGGTCAGAGCAGAGAAGGGAGGCAGGCGCAGCACCTTCAGGGCGTCCCCTGTTGTAAATAAAGTGTGCTCTGGGTCTGTCCTCTCCCCTTCGCTCCGAGCCACCTCTGTTTATACCCTCAGCAGATTCAGTGAAAGAGTCCTGACTAGGTGTTGCTGCATGCGTGGCCAGCGCATACAACAAGGCCTGACTAGACGTTGCTGCATGCGTGGCCAGCGCATGCAACAAGGCCCGTCAAATATGTGCTCTGCAGGCTAACAGCGGTTCTGTTTTGTAAAGTAGCATAGTATATAGAATCTACATCAGTTAACAGCGTTGATAGTGCCGATACAGTTGTATTTATTTGCTTAGCAAGCCAACAGTCCAATTTATTTAGCATAGTTAATGCCTAGGCACTTGCCACACCAGGTGTAAAGACTGAAGCAGCAATAATTTTACTTAGTTTCCAAAACTCTGTATTATCTTGGCAACCAGATTCAATGCTATGTATGCTTCGTTTAGGTCTTTTATGCTGTCTGGATTTTGATATGTGCTCGCATGATTACGTCATGCTGTGTCGTTGCAATGTATAGATCTTAAAGCATTTACAATCATTACCCCTCTAGAAACATTAGCTCTTGAATAGTTAAAAAAAAATAGAAGTCCATCTTTACTGATCCCAAAAAGTTCCATCTTTTGTAGTTTTAGCACTCAGCACTTGTGGTTGCTGCTGTTTTACACAGAGTTGCCGTCCTACCGGTATCTGGCAGGTCAACCAAACATGCTCTGAAATACCCGCAGATGATACAGACAAGGATCCACTTGTTTACTGCTCCTGTAAAGACATAAGCGTATCCCTTCCCCCATGTTATAAGAGGGAACGGTCCTTCCACTTATACAAAGCTCGACTCAGACAGGAGTATCTGTTAACCATGTCAGGGGCGGGGGGGTGGGGGCGCCTGGCGGCGGCTGTGGCCCAGACATATAAGAGGAAAGAAAACTAAAACCTGAGGTTTAAGACAAGAATAGGGAGGGATCCTTAAAGCCACCGCTACAAGCAAAACAGACCATCACTAAAACCAAAGCAGGATAAGGAAAAAGGGAGCAAGACAACCTCCCCCCACCCCTCCCTCTTCCCAGGCTTAACACCATCTCCACCTCCCTCCCCTGCCCCCTTAGCGGGACAGGGATGGGGGGCGGGGGGGGGGAAAGAGGGAATGGGGGTTACAGACAGTTAATCACGCGCCGCTTTATTGATATCAACGGTTTAACGGCTGCACCTACAGCAGCAGCCATGACTGTAGCCTTTTCTTGTTCTAACATTCGCTCAGCAGCTTCCAGCAGTTGCCCTGTACTAGATCCTTTTGGCAGCACACTGAGGGCTCTCTTAGTTTTTTGGGTTTGTTTTTTGTTTTTTTTTTTTTTTTTTATTAGCATTATTAAAGGCAAGCATATCTAAGAACTTTGCTTTCATGTCATCATCCAGATCAGGGTGAGCCATAATTGCAGTGTGCAACCGATCAATAAATTTCCCATATGGTTCTGTGGGACCTTGTCTTCTTGATGTAAAGGCAGGTCCAGACTTTTCATCGTGCACCCTAGCAAGCGCTCTATAAGCCAAATCTTGGCCCAGTTGTAACACTTCGGTAGCAAATTGCGCTTGCCAATCAGATCGTGTGTAGTGTCCCGCTCCCATCAGCATTTGAGTTTGCACCCCGAATAATGGATCACCCTGTTGTCGAGGCGTTGCAGCTGCCCTATCACAAGCAGCCTGCCAGTACTGAAAGAACTGCAGCTGCTGCGACCTGGACAATCATTCTAATATCATAAGGAGCTAACAACTGTGATGAAAAAATATGCTGCAACACAGATTGAGCATATGATGATTTTAGCCCATACTGAGTAACTGCACTTTTAGCTTCCTTCAATATTTTCCAGTCTAATGCTTTCCACACACTTTTCCCAGTATTATCAGTCACAACTGGAAATGCCATAGGAAAAGGCTCTCCTTCTATCAAAGCATCTCGAATCACCTCTTTCCACTGCACTATCGGATTCAAAACCCCGGCCCCTCCCGCCGGCGTCCCTTGCAAAGGTGCAAAAAGACTGATCTCACCCGATGCTCCGTTCGGAATGAATAGGTTGGATGCTGACAGGTCTCGATGTGGCACAGGCGAAGGAGTTGACAAGTTTCCCAGTGACACTTCTAGGCGAATCTCTAGGGCTTCCAGTCTTTTTAGCGTCTCTTCCAGCTGTGCGTCCTTGGAGCCAGATGAATGTTCATCCCCCTCCTCCTCACGCCGTGGTGGCAGGGAAGAAGGTGGTAACGGGGGATAAACCAGAGCTGTTGGTGCCGGCGAAAAGGCTCGTGACTCTGAGTCTGCACTGGCGCAGCGTGGCGGGGTGCCTGGCGGTGGTACGTCTGATGGTGGTGAAAAGCCTTTGGCAGTTTTTCCCTCTGGTGCCCGCATATCTATAGTTATAGGGGCTGTGGCTGCAGTTCCTGGAGTCCTTGCTGGGGCTCGAACCCCCCCACCCTCAGCACGAGCCGGGGCGGCGGCAGGGCTCGTTAAACCCAAGAACAGCATGCTGGTAGTGGAGGTGGACCCGTCGGCTGGAGTTAAGGCCGCAAAAGCAGATGCAGCAACTGAACGCTCGGCTTTCATGCTTATCAATGTTTCGTTCATTAGCTTCCACACGGTGGAGATCCCTTACTTATTTCATCCCACAGCTTTTTTCCTATCTTTTCCTGTGTCGGGAGTTCAAAAGGATCATCAACTGTGGGGATTAATTCCCTTTTCTTTGCCCACTGCAGCAAAGCTTCTAGGACGGCCGAGTCATAACTCAGTCCTCTCATAGAGAGCGTAATAATTCTAGGGCTACCTCCTTTTCCATTATTGCCGGCAGTTTCACAATTGGTGCTCCCTGATTAAGGCACCCCTTTTACTCCCTGATTAAGTACTCACTATTGGTGCTCCCTGATTAAGGCACCCCTTTTTTGCAGCTTGTCCTGTAGCCCTGGCAGACGGCGAACCCCTGTTTCAACGGTTCAGGCTCCGGATCGTCGCATCTGAAGGACAAATGCGTAGTCGATCTTGCCCCCCGGTCGCTGCTCCCGGTGCTTCTCTGCCTCCGCCACTCCGATAGCAGTGTCTTCTAGTAGTCCCTGTTCGGGCGCCATTTGCGAGCGACGGAGGAACGTACGACAAAAGACTCAATATGAGTAATAAGCGTAGTTCGATTTATTAGTCCCGGGTGCACATATTTATATTGCTAAGATAAAATATGCCTACTAGTCATTGCGTGATTGGCTTAAGCTCTAATAGTTACATTTGCATATCCTTCCTACTTGCAGTTAGCTAATCTGGAAAGTCCCGTTAACCTGAAAGTCCCGTACTTTTCATGTTTTCACTTTCTCAGAGTTGTTTACGATCTTCTTCAAGGTTGCTTCGTTTACTTTCTCACAGGAAGCTTCATTACTTTCTCACAGGCGGCCTCATTATTTTCTCACAGGTGGCTTCAGTACTTTCTTACAGGCGGCTTCATTACTTTCTCACAAGCGGCTTCAGTGATGTCCTTGAGGCCTGCTGCTCACAAACATAACAATTCCATTCGGTCTGGATTGTTCACTAAGTGTCCCTGATACTCCAGGTATCCAACACAGTCCCTCTAGAACAGCTGTCCCAGCGGGCCCTCCACGGGGCACAGCCTCCTTCAGGCCTCCACCTGCTCCGGCGTGGGGTCCTCCACGGGCTGCAGGTGGATCTCTGCCCCTCCGTGGACCTCCATGGGCTGCAGGGGGACAACCTGCTCCACCATGGTCGTCACCACGAGTTGCAGAGGAATCTTGGCCAGGAGCCGCATTACTCCTCCCCCTCCTCCTTCACTGACCTTGGCGTCTGCAGCCGTTCCTCACAACAGGCTGGCAGACGCCTCTCAGGATCCTTTTTACATCTTATTCACTTCAACTGCTCCTCTCCACTTCTTGCAGCCAGGCCGGGCCGAGTTGGGCCCAGTCGGCTGCCCGGCGGGAGGCCAGAGGGTGAGGCCTGCAAGGCCCACGAGGCTCGCGCCTCCCCCTCTCTGCCCCCCGCTCAGCTGCTTCACATCTCTCCCTTTTTTTTTTTTTTCTGTTTTCCCCTATTTAAATACATTATCGCAGAGGCGTTATCACGGGACATTCTGCTACCAATTGGCTTGGCCTTGGCCAGCAGTGGGTCCGCTCTAGGCCCGGCCGAGTCCACTGAACAAAGGGGAGCGACTTCTAGCAGTTTCCTACAGAAGCTGCCACCTTAGGCCCCCCCCCCCTAACAAAACCAGAACAGCCACCCTTTCGCAGCGGCATCCAGCTGTTTGGAGAAGTATGCTACCGCCCGTCTGTATGGTCCCAAATCTTGTGCCAATATTCCTAGTGCCATTCCTTGTTTTTCGTGGGAAAATAGAAAAAATGGCTTACTCACATCAGGAAGTCCCAATGCCGATGCCGACATCAGGGCTTTCTTCAGCTGCTGGAAGGCTCGATCTGACTCAGCATCCCACTGGAGATCCTTTTGGTTAGCTGCTATCAGGGAATAGAGTGGCTTAACAGGCAGACCATAATCACATATCCAAAGTTGGCACCACCCGTCATTCCTAAGAATGTCCGTAGTTCCTTTATAGTTTGTGGTCGGGGGCTTTGGCATATGGCCTCTTTCCGGGCTTGTCCTAGGATCCGTTGTCCGGCACTGATCTCGTACCCCAGGTACGTGACCTGGGGTTGTAACAACGCCTGTGCCTTTTTCTTAGAAACCCGATATCCCTGTAGTCCCAGGAAATTTAACAGACTCACGGTCCAAATGACACAGGATTCTTTGGTTCTGGTTGCAATAAGAAGGTCGTCTACATATTGTAACACCTTCCCTTCTTCTGATGGTGGTTCCCATGATTCCAAGTCCTTTGCTAGCTGATTCCCAAAAATTGTGGGGCTATTTTTAAAACCCTGCGGCAACACCGTCCATGTGAGCCGGGTCTTTCGACCACTTTTGGGATTTTCCCATTCA
The DNA here is from genome assembly GCF_036417535.1 of Chlamydotis macqueenii. Taxonomy (NCBI): domain Eukaryota; kingdom Metazoa; phylum Chordata; class Aves; order Otidiformes; family Otididae; genus Chlamydotis; species Chlamydotis macqueenii. The sequence continues at coordinate 40,203 of NW_028239024.1, forward strand.
AAAGCAAAAATTTTCTGGCTGGCTTCATGGAGAGGGAGGCAAAAGAAAGCATCTTTTAAATCTAGGACCGTAAACCAAGCTAAATCAGGTTTTAGCATGGTTAATAGGGTATAGGGGTTAGCTACCACAGGTCCTCTGTTATTTTGTTGATGGCTCTTAAGTCTTGAACTATCCTATAGGACCCATCAGGTTTCTTAACTGGAAGTATAGGTGTATTGAATTCTGACTCACATTCTTTTAGTAGTCTTAGTTCTAGGAACCGCTCTATGACAGGACAAATTCCTTCCCTAGCTTCCCTTTTCAGTGGGCAAAATGTGGGATTTTGGTGTGAAATGGGGGGATTTGGGGCAAAATGTGGGAATTTTGGTGTGAAATGGGGGAATTTGGGGCAAAATGTGGGATTTTGGTGAAAAATGGGGGAATTTGGGGCAAAAAAGCGGGATTTGGGGCAAAAATGCAGAAATTTAGGCGAAAAATGGGGGATTTTGGGGGCAAAATGTGGGATTTTGGTGTGAAATGTGGGAGTTTTGGGCAAAAATGCGGCATTTGGGGGCGAAACGGGGGAATTTGGGGGGAAATCACGGGATTTTGGGGCAACAATGTGGGATTTTGGTGCGAAATGGGGGAATTTGGGGCAAGAATGGGGGATTTTGGTGTGAAATGGGGGAATTTGGGGCAAAATGTGGGATTTTGGTGAAAAATGGGGGAATTTGGGGCAAAAAAGCGGGATTTGGGGCAAAAATGCAGGAATTTGGGCGAAAAATGGGGGATTTTGGGGGCAACAATGTGGGATTTTGGTGTGAAATGTGGGAGTTTTGGGCAAAAATGCGGCATTTGGGGGCGAAACGGGGGAATTTGGGGGGAAATCGCGGGATTTTGGGGCAACAATGTGGGATTTTGGTGCGAAATGGGGGAATTTGGGGCAAAAATGTGGGATTTTGGGGGCAAAATGGGGGAATTTGGGGGGAAATTGCGGGATTTTGGGGGCAAAATGTGGGATTTTGGTGTGAAATGGGGGAATTTGGGGCAAAAATGCGGGAATTTGGGGCAAAATGGGGGAATTTGGGGAAATCACAGCATTTTGGGAGCAAAATGTGGGATTTTGGTGCGAAATGCGGGAATTTGGGGGAAAAATGGGGGATTTTGGGGGCAAAATGGGGGATTTTGGTGTGAAATGGGGGAATTTGGGGCAAAATGTGGGAATTTTGGTGCAAAATGGGGGAATTTGGGGCAAAAAAGCGGGATTTGGGGCTAAAATGCGGGAATTTGGGGCAAAAATGGGGGATTTTGGGGGCAAAATGTGCGATTTTGGTGTAAAATGTGGGAATTTTGGGCAAAAATGCAGCATTTGGGGGCAAAACGGGGGAATTTGGGGGGAAATCACGGGATTTTGGGGCAACAATGTGGGATTTTGGTGCGAAATGGGGGAATTTGGGGCAAAATGTGGGAATTATGGTGGAAAATGGGGGAATTTGGGGCAAAAATGCAGGATTTGGGGGGCAAAATGGGGGAATATGGGGAAATCACAGCATTTTGGGAGCAAAATGTGGGATTTTGATGCGAAATGTGGGAATTTTGGGCAAAAATGCGGCATTTGGGGGCAAAACGGGGGAATTTGGGGGGAAATCGCGGGATTTTGGGGCAACAATGTGGGATTTTGGTGCAAAATGGGGGAATTTGGGGCAAAATGTGGGAATTTTGGTGCGAAATGGGGGAATTTGGGGCAAGAATGGGGGATTTGGGGGGCAAAATGGGGGAATTTGGGGGGAAATTCCTGGATTTTGGGGCAAAATGTGGGCTTTTGGTGCGAAATGCGGGAATTTGGGGCAAAAATGGGGGATTTGGGGGGTGAAACGGGGGAATTTGGGGGAAATCACGGGCTTTTGGGGGCAAAATGTGGGATTTTGGTGCGAAATGGGGGAATTTGGGGCAAAATGTGGGAATTTGGGGCAAAATGTGGGAATTTGGGGCAAAAATGCGGGAATTTGGGGGGCGAAACGGGGGAATTTGGGGGAAATCACGGGCTTTTGGGGGCAAAATGTGGGATTTTGGTGCGAAATGGGGGAATTTGGGGGGAAAAATGGGGGATTTGTGGGGCAAAATGTGGGAATTTGGGGGGAAATTCCAGGATTTTGGGGCAACAATGTGGGCTTTTGGTGTGAAATGCGGGAATTTGGGCAAAAATGCGGGATTTGGGGGGCAAATTGTGGGAATTTGGGGGAAATCACGGGATTTTGGGGGCAAAATGTGGGATTTTGGTGCGAAATGCGGGAATTTTGGGCAAGAATGGGGGATTTTGGGGGCAAAATGTGGGAATTTGGGGTGAAATCCCGGGATTTTGGGGGCAAAATGTGGGATTTTGGTGTGAAATGGGGGAATTTGGGGCAAAAATGCGGGATTTGGGGGGCAAAATGGGGGAATTTGGGGGGAATCGTTAGATTTTGGGGCAAAATGGGGGATTTTGGTGCGAAATGGGGTAATTTGGGGCAAAAATGCGGGATTTGGCGGGCAAAAGGTGGGAATCTTGGGGGAAATCGCGAGATTTTGGGGGCGAACCTGTGGGCCGTGTGGCGGCGACCACTCCCCGTTCCGGTGTCCGGTCCTCCCGGCCAGCAGGGGGCGTTGTTGGAGACGCCGTTGGGGCCTGTTCACGTGGCGCTGGAGGGCGCGCCCCGCCCTGGTCACCCCGCCCTGCTGATGCTGCCGGACGTGGGCCACACGCGTGAGTCCCGCCCCCTTCCCCCTCTCCCGCCGCGCCCCTCCCCCGCAGACGCCTCGTGCTTCGCCCCGCTCTTCGCCCACCCCGAGATGCGGGAGGTCGCCAGCCACTCCCTGCTCGTCCACCTCGACCCCCCCGGCATGGAGGTGGGCGCCCCGCCCTACCCCCCGGGGTGCGTCTGCACTCCCCTCTTCCGCTCCCCCCAGTTGACCCCAGTGACTCCCAGTTGACTGCGTTGACCCCACTGCCCCCCCAGTTGACCCCACTGCCCCCCCAGTTGACCCCAGTGACCCCCAGGTTGACCCCACTGACCCCCCTGTTGACCCCACTGCCCCCCCAGTTGACCCCAGTGACTCCCAGTTGACTGCGTTGACCCCTCTGACGACCCGGTTGACCCCACTGCCCCCCCAGTTGACCCCACGGACCCCCCCAGTTGATCCCAGTGACCCCCATTAACCCCCCAGTTGCCCCCATTAACCCCCAGTTGACCCCACTGACCCCCATTAACCCCCAGTTGCCCCCATTAACCCCCAGTTGACCCCCATTGACCCCCATTAACCCCCCGTTGACCCCACTGACCCCCATTAACCCCCAGTTGCCCCCATTAACCCCCCGTTGACCCCCATTAACCCCCAGTTGCCCCCATTAACCCCCGTTGACCCCCATTAACCCCCAGTTGACCCCCATTAACCCCTCGTTGACCCCACTGATCCCCATTAACCCCCAGTTGCCCCCATTAACCCCTCGTTGACCCCCATTAACCCCTAGTTGACCCCCATTGACCCCCCGTTGACCCCCATTGACCCCCCGTTGCCCCCCATTGACCCCCAGTGACCCCCAGTTGACCCCACTGACCCCCATTAACCCCCCGTTGACCCCCATTAATCCCCAGTTGCCCGCATTAACCCCCAGTTGACCCCCATTGACCCCCGTTGACCCCCATTAAGGCCCAGTTGCCCCACATTAACCCCCAGTTGCACCCATTAACCCCCAGTTGACCCCCATTGACGCCTGTTAACCCCCATTAACCCCCAGTTGACCCCCATTAACCCCCAGTGACCCCCAGTAACACCTGGTTGCCCCCATTAACACCCAGTTGACCCCCATTAACCCCCAGTTGACCCCCATTGACCCCCCATTGACCCCATTAACCCCCAGTTGACCCCCATTAACCCCCAGTTGACCCCCATTAAACCCCAGTTGACCCCCCGTTGACCCCCATTAACCCCCAGTTGACCCCCATTAAACCCCAGTTGACCCCCCGTTGACCCCCATTAACCCCCAGTTGACCCCCATTAACCCCCAGTTGACCCCACTGACCCCCATTAACCCCCAGTTAACCCCCTGTTGACCCCCATTAACCCCCAGTTGCCCCCATTGACCCCCAGTTGCTTCCCATTAACCCCCAGTTGCCCCCATTAACCCCCAGTTGCCCCCCATAAGCCCCCCATTGACCCCCATTAACCCCCAGTTGCCCCCATTAACCCCCAGTTGACCCCCTGTTGACCCCCATTAACCCCCAGTTGCCCCCATTGACCCCCAGTTGCCCCCCATTGACCCCCAGTTTCCCCCATTAACCCCCAGTTGCCCCCCATAAGCCCCCCGTTGACCCCCATTAACCCCCAGTTGACCCCCATTAACCCCCCGTTGACCCCACTGACCCCCATTAACCCCCAGTTGCCCCCCACTAACCCCCAGTTGACCCCCATTAACCCCCAGTTGCCCCCATTAACCCCCAGTTGACCCCACTGACCCCCATTAACCCCCAGTTGCCCCCCACTAACCCCCAGTTGCCCCCATTAACCCCCAGTTGACCCCACTGACCCCCATTAACCCCCAGTTGCCCCCCACTAACCCCCAGTTGCCCCCATTAACCCCCAGTTGACCCTGTCGTCTCTCTGTTGACCCCCCCACCCCTCCCCCCCCCCAGTTGACCCCCCGCCCCCCCGTCCCCCCACCTCGACCGCCATCACATCGCAGCATCACCCTACGCACCCCTCCCCCCCCCCCAACCGCCATCGCTTCACCTCATTGGTCCCCTCGCCCGCCCTCCCCCCACCTCGACCCCCGATTGACCCCTTGCCCCTCCCCCTGTCGCCCCTCCCCCCCCGCCCCCCGCCCCTCCCCCGCAGGTACCAGTACCCCTCCCTGGAGCAACTGGCCGAAATCGTCCCCTGCGTCCTCCGGCACCTCAAGTGAGTGGGCGGGGGGGCGCCCCACGGCGCTGTGGGGCGGGGAGGGGGCCCCTGACCCGTAGCGGGACGGGACGGGGGGGCGGGGCCAGCACCGGCCTGACCCCGCCCACCCCCCCAGCATCGCCAGCGTCGTGGGCATCGGGGTGGGCGCCGGCGCCTTCGTCCTGGCTAAATTTGGGGTGAGATGTGGGGCGGGGCGTGGGGCGGGGCGTGGGGCAGGGTGGGGGGCAGATTTGGGGGAATGCAGGGCTGCGGGAATCTCGGGGGAGGTTCTGTGGGGCTGGGGGGCGTGGCTGTGGGGCTGGGGGGGTCGCTATGGGGCGGGGGGGTCGCTATGGGGCAGGGGGGTGTGGCTGTGGGGCTGGGGGGTCGCTATGGGGCTGGGGGGGTCGCTATGGGGCTGGGGGGCGTGGCCGTGGGGCGCTATGGGGCTGGAGGAGGTTAGTGGGGTCTCTTGGTTGGGCACTTGTGGGTCGCTAGGGGGTTGTGGGCTGTCGGGGGGCATCGCTATGGGGCAGGGGGTTCGCTATGGGGCTGGGGGGTCGCTATGGGGCGGGGGGGCGTGGCCGTGGGGCGCTATGGGGCTGGAGAAGGTTAGTGGGGTCTCTGGGCACTTGTGGGTCGCTGGGGGGTTGGGGGCTCGGCTGTGGGGCTGGGGGGTCGCTATGGGGCTGGGGGGGTCGCTATGGGGCGGGGGGGCATGGCCGTGGGGCGCTATGGGGCTGGAGGAGGTTAGTGGGGTCTCTGGGCACTTGTGGGTCGCTGGGGGGTTGGGGGCTTGGCTATGGGGCTGGGGGGTCGCTATGGGGCTGGGGGGGTCGCTATGGGGCGGGGGGGCATGGCCGTGGGGCGCTATGGGGCTGGAGGAGGTTAGTGGGGTCTCTTGGTTGGGTACTTGTGGGTCGCTGGGGGCTCTCGGGGGGCGTGGCTGTGGGGCTGGGGGGTCGCTATGGGGCAGGGGGGGTCGCTATGGGGCAGGGGGGCATGGCCATGGGGCGCTATGGGGCTGGAGGAAGTTAGTGGGGTCTCTTGGTTGGGCACTTGTGGGTCGCTAGGGGGTTGTGGGCTGTCGGGGGGCATCGCTATGGGGCAGGGGGTTCGCTATGGGGCTGGGGGGTCGCTATGGGGCGGGGGGGCGTGGCCGTGGGGCGCTATGGGGCTGGAGAAGGTTAGTGGGGTCTCTGGGCACTTGTGGGTCGCTGGGGGGTTGGGGGCTCGGCTGTGGGGCTGGGGGGTCACTATGGGGCAGGGGGGCGTCGCTATGGGGCTGGGGAGTCGCTATGGGGCTGGGGGGTCGCTATGGGGCTGGGGGGGCGTGGCCGTGGGGCGCTATGGGGCTGGAGGAGGTTAGTGGGGTCTCTTGGTTTGGCACTTGTGGGTCGCTGGGGGCTCTCGGGGGGCGTGGCTGTGGGGCTGGGGGGTCGCTATGGGGCTGGGGGGTCGCTATGGGGTGGGAGGGCGTGGCCGTGGGGCGCTATGGGTCTGGCCCTGCCCCACAGCTGCTGCACCCCGAGGCGGTGGAGGGGCTGGTGCTGATCAACATCAACCCCCGCGCCAAGGGCTGGGTGGATTGGGTGGCGCACAAGGTGGGCGGGGCCGGCGGGTGGGGAGGGCTAATGGGGAGAGGGGTGGGGCAGAAGGGGGCGGGGTTTGGGGGGGGTTCCCTGCTGCTGGCCCCGCGGCGCTGTGGGTCGCTTGGGGTCGCGTGTGGCTCACTGTGGGTCCCTATGGGTCGCCGTGGGTCGCTGTGGGTGGCGGTGGGCGGCCGTGGGTCACTGTGGGTCCCTACGGTGTCTGTGGGTGGCTGTGGGTCGCTGTGGGTCCCTACGGTGTTGGTGGGCGGCTGTGGGTCGCTGTGGGTCCCTACGGTAGCTGTGGGTCGCTGTGGGTCCCTACGGTGTCTGTGGGTCGCCGTGGGTCGCTGCGGGTCCCTACGGTGTCTGTGGGTCGCTGTGGGTCGTGGTGGGTCCCTACGGTCGCTGTGGGTCGCTGTGGGTCCCTACGGTGTCTGTGGGTCGCTGTGGGTCGCTGTGGGTCCCTACGGTGTCTGTGGGTCGCCGTGGGTCGCTGTGGGCCGCTGTGGGTCCCTACGGTGTCTGTGGGTCACTGTGGGTCGCTGTGGGTCACGGTGGGTCCCTACGGTGTCTGTGGGTCGCTGTGGGTCGCTGTGGTGTCTGTGGGTCGCTGTGGGTCGCTGTGGGTCACTGTGGGTCACTGTCGTGTCTGTGGGTCGCTGTGGGTCGCTGTGGGTCCCTACGGTGTCTGTGGGTCGCTGTGGGTCGCTGTGGGTCCCTACGGTGTCTGTGGGTCGCTGTGGGTCGCTGTGGGTCCCTACCGTGTCTGTGGGTGTCTGTGGGTCGCCGTGGGTCGCCGTGGGTCGCTGTGGGTCCCTACGGTGTCTGTGGGTCGCTGTGGGTCGCGGTGGGTCCCTACGGTGTCTGTGGGTGCCGGTGGATCGCGGTGGGTCGCCGTGGGTCGCCGTGGGTCCCACGGGTGCCCCCCCAGCTGTCGGGCCTGACGTCCTCCAGCAGCGAGCTCATCCTGGCGCACCTCTTCACGCAGGTCGGGCGGGGGGGCACTTGGGGGTCCCGTGGGGGGCCACTTGTGGGTCCGGGGGGCGCTTGGGGGTCTGGGGAGGGCCACTTGTGGGTCTTGGGGGTCAGTTTTGGGGGCCCTCAAGGGGCACTTGGGGGGCCTGGGGGCACTTGGGGGGCCTGTGGGGGGCACTTGGGGGGCCCAGAGTCCACCTGGAGGCCCCAAGGGCCACTTGTGGGTCGGGGGGGGCACTTATGGGTCAGGGAGCTCAGTTAAGGGTTGGGGGAGGGTCACTTGTGGGTCACAGGGTGGGGGCGGGGCGGGGGCGGGGCTGTGACACAGGGGCGGGGTGGGGGCGGGGCTGTGACGCGCAGGCCGCAGGAGGAGCTGGCGGCCGCCCCTCCCCCGGTGCAGCAGGCCCGGCGGCGGCTGGGGGCGGCGCCCAACGCCCCCCTGCTCTGGGCCATGTACAACAGGTACTGGGCAAACTGGGGGCGCTGCGGCGGGGCTGCGGGGCACTGGGACTGCCCTCGGAGCACTGGGATCGAGCTGGGATTGAACTGGGAGGGAACTGGGAGGGGCTGGAATGGAACTGGGGGGACTGGTGGGGATTGGGAGGGGACTGCGGGGGACTGGGAGGGACTGGGAGGGACTTGGAGGGACTGGGAGGGACTGGGAGGGACTGGGAGGGACTGGGAGGGACTGGGGGGGGACTGGGAGGGACTGGGGGGGGACTGGGACTGGGCTAGGAGGACTGGGACTGAACTGGGATTGAACCGGGGCGGACTGGGAGGGAACTGGGGGGGCTGGGAGGGACTGGGATTGGGCTAGGAGGACTGGCATCGAACTGGGATTGAACTGGGATTGAACCGGGGGGGACTGGGAGGGAACTGGGGGGGGACTGGGACTGGGCTAGGAGCACTGGGATTGAACTGGGGGGGGACTGGGATGGAACTGGGGGGACTGGTGGGGACTGGGGGGGGACTGGGGGGGACTGGGGGGGGACTGGCAGGGGACTGGGGGGGGACTGGGGGGGACTGCGAGGGGACTGGGGGGGACTGGGATTGAACTGGGATTGAACCGGGGGGGATTGGGAGGGAACTGGGAGGGACTGGGACTGGGCTAGGAGGACTGGGACTGAACTGGGATTGAACCGGGGGGGACTGGGATGGAACTGGGGGGGCTGGGAGGGACTGCGATTGGGCTAGGAGCACTGGGATTGAACTGGGATTGAACCGGGGGGGACTGGGATGGAACTGGGGGGGCTGGGAGGGACTGGGAGGGGACTGGGGGGGGTCTGGGATGGGATTTGGGGGCACTGGGATCAGACTGGGATGGAGTGGGAGGGTACTGGGGAAACTGGGATCAAACTGGGAGGAATTGGGATTGAACTGGGATGGAGCTGGGGGGGTACCGGGGGGCTGGGAGGGACTGGGAGCAACTGGGATTGAGCTGAGGGGAACTGGAAGGGAACTGGGAGGGACTGGGAGAGAATTGGGAGGGAACTGGGGAGAAAATAGGGGGAACTGGGATCAAACTGGGAGGCACTAGGATGAACTGGGACACCCCCCTTGCAGCCGCGGGGACCTGGGCCTGCAGCGCAGCGGGGCCAACAGCCTGCGGTGAGTGACCCCTGACCCCTGACCCCACGTGACCCCCGTGACCCCCCGTGACCCCCCCGCGACCCCTGACCTTTGCCCCCCCAGCTGCCCGGTGCTGCTGGTGGTGGGCGACAACTCCCCCCACAAGGACGCCATGGTGAGTGACGTCACTGGTGATGTCACCGGGCCTCCTGTGATGTCACCGGGCCTCCTCTGAGGTCACATGACACCCCCCATGGGGTCACACAGGGTCAGAGGTCATGGGGTCAGAGGTCATGGGGTCACAGAGGGTCAGAGGTCACAGGGGCTCAGAGGACTGCTGGGGGGGGGGGACCGGGCCTTACCGGGGTCGCGAGGTCAGAGGTCAGCCAGGGGTCAGAGGTCACCGGGGAGGGGTCGGAGGTCACGGCCCCACCCGCGCAGCCGGCCAAGCTCACCGAGGCCTTCAAGTACTTCCTGCAGGGCATGGGCTACCGTGAGTACCGCCTAACGAGCCACCGCTAATTAACACTCCTGGGGGGGTAATTAGCGCTCGGGGCGGGTAATTAAGCCGCTCTGCATAATTAATTACCGCCGGGGTGGGGGGCTCGTTTGCGTGCTGGAAGGGGAAAACTCAGCTGAGGCGGGGGAGTTAATTACACCGGGGGGGGGTAATTAGCAGTGCAATTAATTAACCTGGACCTGGGGGGAGTAATTAGCTGCTGTGAGGCAGGAATTAATTGACCTGAGGCTTAATTA
>NW_028239025.1:0-51190 GCF_036417535.1 Chlamydotis macqueenii
TGCTATGGGGGGACACCCCCTATATGGGAGCTATAGGGGACCCCTGCCCCATATGGGAGCTATAAGGGACACCCCCAATATGGGAGCTATAGGGGACGCCCCCCCCCCTCCCCAGGGAGACGTCCTTCGGGAGCGAAGAGCCAGCCCTGAACTCGACCCTGAACCCCAACTCTGACCCTGAACCCGACCCTAAACTTGACCCTAAACCCTAATTCTGACCTTAAACTTGACCCTAAACCCTAAGCCCAGCCCTAAACTCAACCCAAAACCCGAACTCAACCCTAAACTTGACACTAAACCCGACCTGAAACTCTAAACTCGACCCTAAACCCCAACTCCAACCCTAAACCCAACCCTGAACCTTAAATCCAACCCTAAAAATCGACCCTAAACCGAAACTCAACCCTAAGCTCAACCCTAAACCCAACCTGAAACCCTAAACTCAACCCTAAACCCTAACTCTGACCCTAAACTCGACCCTAAACCCTAAGCCCAGCCCCAAACTCAACCCTAAACCCGAACTCAACCATAAACCCCGAACTCGACCCTAAACCCAAACCCTAAACCTTAAACTCGACCCTAAACCCCAATTCTGACCTTAAACTCGACCCTAAACCCAACCTGAAACCCTAAACTCGACCCTAAACCTAACTCTGACCCTAAACTCGACCCTAAACCCGACCTGAAACCCTAAACTCGACCCTAAACCCTAACTCTGACCCTAAACTCGACCCTAAACCCGACCTGAAACCCTAAACTCGACCCTAAACCCTAAGCCCAGCCCTAAACTCGACCCTAAACCCTAACTCTGACCCTAAACTCGACCCTAAACCCTAATTCCGACCCTAAACTCGACCCTAAACCCGAACTTTAGACCTAAACTCAACCCTAAACCCAACCCCAAGCCCAACTGTAAACCCCACCCACAACTCCAATCCTAATTAGCATTCCAGATGTATTTATCCTAATTTCTGCCTCGTTAATGATTCCCCTGGCACTAATTGAGCTTAATTAACGCCGGCGGCGTTTGAAATGCTAATTAAGCCCGGCGCAGCCGTCAGCCCCGCCCAAATCGTTCATTTCATTTCTCTTAAATTTCACATTTTTAATTAGTCGCCCGACAATATTTGGACGTAATTAAACCCCGCCATCCATCGAACACTAATTAAGCCTAATTTATGCATCCATCGCGCTTAATTAGCATTCTAATTCCGGTTCCAAATGTCAGGTTTTAATTTTCTCGTCCTAATCCGGCGTAATTAACGAGCGCGCCGTTAAATAGCTCGCACACGTTCGTTACAGGTAATTAGCTTCCTGTTTATTATTCGACGGGCTCAGTTATTAATTAATGGTTTTATTAGCAGCAATTATTTATTGTTTCCAACTAATTAGTCACTTTATTTTGGTTTCTTAATTATTTTTATTACCTGTCGTGTTTTCTCTTTCATTTTTGGCTTTATTTTTATTAATTAATTAATAAAACCGCTAATTTTTCTGCTTTTGATCAATTTAATTAATTTTATTTCTTTTTCTGCTTTATTTTTCTTTATTAATCAAGACACTAATTTTTCTGCTTTTAATTAGTTTTATTTTCTCTTTTCTTTTAATTTTCAGCTTTACTTTCATTTATTAATTAATCAATATGCCAATTTTTCTGCTTTTAATTAATTCAATTAATTTTATTTTCTCTTTTATTTTCATTTTCTGCTTTGGTTTTCTTTATTAATTAATAAACATGCTAATTTTTCACTTTTAATTAATTTAATTAATTTTATTTTTGCTTTTATTTTCATTTTCTGCTTTATTTTTATTAATTAATTAATAAACAGGCTAATTTTTCTGCTTTTAATCAATTTAATTAATTTTATTTTCATTTTCTGCTTTATTTTTCTTTATTAATTAATCAATATGCTAATTTTTCTGCTTTTAATTAATTTTATTTTCCCTTTTATTTTCATTTTCTGTTCTGTTCTTCTTTATTAATTAATAAACACACTAATTTTTCTGCTTTTAATTAATTCAATTAATTGTATTTCCTCTTTTATTTTCATTTTTGGTGTTATTTTTCTTTATTAATTAATAAACACGCTAATTTTTCTGCTTTTAATTAATTTTATTTTCCCTTTTACTTTCATTTTCTGTTCTGTTCTTCTTTATTAATTAATAAATAAGCTAATTTTTCTGCTTTTAATTAATTAATTGTATTTTCTCTTTTATTTTCATTTTTGGCGTCATTTTTCTTTATTAATTAATCAATATGCTAAATTTTTCCGCTTTTAATTAATTTAATTAATTTTATTTTCTCTTTTCATTTTCTGTTTTGTTCTTCTTTATTAATGAATAAACACGCTAATTTTTCCGCTTTTAATTACTTTTATTAACTTTATTTTCCCTTTTACTTTCATTTTCTGCTGTGTTTTTCTTTATTAATTACTGAACACGCTAATTTTTCTGCTTTTAATTAAGGGGGGGAGGGGGAGGTCCCGCGGCAGTGGGCGCGCTGAGGGCTCCCGGCCACCAGATGGCGCCAGAGCACCGCGGGTGGGGCTGCGTCGTCGTCATCACCATCGTCATCGTCATCATCGTCATCACCATCGTCATCGTCATCGTTGTCATCGTCATCGTCATCTCATCACCATCGTCATCGTCATCGTCATCGTCGTCATCGTCATCGTTGTCATCGTCATCGTCATCGTCATCTCATCACCAGCATCGTCGTCGTCGTCGTCGTCATCGTCATCATCATCGTCACCACCACCGTCATCGTCATCATCATTGTCATCATCGTTATCGTCATCTCATCCCCACCACCATCACCACCACCGCCGTCATCATCATCATCATCATCACCACCATCCTCATCTCCCCATCTTCATCATCATCACCATCTCATCCCCACCATCACCATCATCATCATCATCCCCACCATCATCACCATCACCGTCATCATCATCACCACCACCATCATCATCTTCACCATCTCATCCCCACCACCACCACCACCGCCGTCATCATCATCATCATCATCACCATCCTCATCTCCCCATCATCATCATCATCATCATCTCATCCCCACCACCATCACCATCATCGTCATCACCATCTCCACCACCATCATCATCTTCACCATCTCATCCCCACCACCACCACCATCACCACCACCGCCGTCATCTTCATCATCACCACCACCACCACCATCCTCATCTCCCCATCATCATCATCATCACCATCTCATCCCCATCATCACCATCATCATCATCATCATCATCATCACCACCACCATCCTCATCTCCCCATCATCATCATCATCATCATCATCATCATCATCATCATCCCCACCACCATCATCATCATCATCTCCACCACCATCACCATCATCATCATCATCATCCCCACCACCATCATCTTCACCATCTCATCCCCACCACCACCACCATCACCACCACCGCCGTCATCTTCATCATCTCATTCCCACCACCACCACCATCATCGTCATCATCTCCACCACCATCATCATCTTCACCATCTCATCCCCACCATCACCATCATCGTCATCATCATCTCCCCACCACCATCATCTCCCCACCTTCATCATCTCCCCACCTTCATAATCTCCCCACCACCATCATCTCCCCACCACCATCATCTCCCCACCTTCATCATCTCCCCACCTTCATCATCTCCCCACCACCCCCCATCCAGGTGTCCCCACCCGCCCCCCCAACGGAACCCGGTTGTCCCCTCTTCTCCTCTTGAACCCAGGTGTCCACATCTCCCCCCGCTTCGGCATTGACCACTCTCGGACCACGGGCTTGAATAAATATCTCCTGTATTGGGGGCAGGGCTCTCCAGGAGAAGAGGAGACCGCCCCACGGAGGCCACCACCACCCCACGGAGCCCACCACCCCGCGGAGGACACGGCTGCACGGAGAGGCCGTGGAGGACACGGAGCTGTGGAGAACACCAAGCCGTGGAGGACATCAAATCACGGAGAACGTCAAGAGGTTGACCATGGAGGCCACCAACCGACGAAGACCTTGACTCCGTGGAGGCCACCGACCCACGGAGGCCGCTGACCCATGGATACCTTGGCCCCGCAGAAGCTGTTGACCCATGGAGGCCACCAACCAACCAGACCTTGACTCCGTGGAGGCCACCAACCCATGGATACCTTGGCCCCGCAGAAGCTGTTGACCCACGGAGGCCATCAAAGCATGGAGGTCAGAGACCGAGGAGGCCACGTGGACCCACGGAGGCCTTGGACCCATGGAGACCTTGGACCCACGGACGCCTTGAACCCATGGAGACCTTGGCTTCATGACCCCATGGAGACCGCAGGCTCGTGGAGACCCTCAACCCACGGAGGCCACCGGGACCATGCTGCCCAGGAACCTCCAACCATGGGTCCACGTTCTCCAGCGCCCCGTAGACGTTGCCGTGCCCCGACGCTGGTTGACGCCGTGGGGCCGCCACCCCGAGCGCCGTAGAAACATCGCCGTCGGCCGAAGCTCTTCGGAACCCCTCCCAGATCCCACCCCACCACCCCACCACGCCCTCACCCCGAGGCGGTGAGGCCACCACCCCTCAGAAGCTTCACGTCAAGGAGCCCTGGGACTCGTTCTGGGGTGACCGAGGAGAACACCAACCCACCGCCGCCCTCAACTTGTCCCCCGCCGCCGTCCCCACCCCGGCCACCGCCCTCTGGACCGCCGTGGAGGAGAAGTAGAAGATGAGAGGGTCCAAGGCGGCGTTGAGGCTGGTGAGGAGCAAAGCGTAGACCCTCCAGTCGGGACTTCTCTTCTCCACGAATCCCACCACGTGCGAGATGTTGTAGGGGGCGAAGCAGACCCCAAAATTGACCATGGTGGCCATGGCCAAGCCCACCGCTCGTTGTTTCTTCTCCAAGGGGATGTTGGGACGAGCCAGGAGAGCCCGGACGAAGTTGACGTAGCAGAAGACGGTGACGGCGAAGGGGAGGAGGAAGAGGACGAGGAAGAGCTCCAGGCGGAGCGGAAGGACGAAGCTCAGCTGGTCCTTGGAGAAGTCGTGGTAGCATTTGTAGGCGTCGGTGGCGTTGGAGCCGTGGTGGACACCAGGAGCTGAGGAACCACGGACGGTGGTGGACCGGAAGATGCTGGTGGGGCTGGAGATCTCCTGGACGTCGACGGTGGTTTTGGAGATGTTGGGGTTGGAGGGCTTGGGGCCACCGGGGTTGGAGGGCTTGGGGCCACCAGGGTTGGAGATGACGGCGGCGGTGGTGGCACCTCGGCGGAGGAAGCCCTTGGCCACGGAGCGCTTGGACTGGGAGATCTTGAAGACCTCCTCCACGACGTTGGAGATCTTGAAGGCACCGGGGTGGAAGCCCTCAGGGCCGGCGATGGCCAAGCCGTTGAGGTCAAAACCATCGCCCTCGGCCATCTTGGAGCCACCGGGCCGGAACCGACGGACCGCCGAGTTGACCGGCGCCGACCCGTTGACCTCTGGGTGGCCACCACCTCCGTGATACTGGGCCACGAAGACGATGGAGCAATGGGAACAGGCCAAGAGCCAGAGGACCACGCTGGCGGCCATGGCCCGGCCGGGTCTTCTCCAATCTTTGTAGTGGTGGGGGAAGACCACGCCCAGGTAGCGCTCAACGCTGAGGGCCGCCAAGAAGAGGCTGCTGAGGTAGATGCTGGAGTAGAAGCAGAAGTTGGCCAACGGGCAGAGGACAGCCGGTAAAGGCCACGTCATGCCGGCCGCCGCTTCGGCCATCTTGAAAGGGAGGAAGAGGAGGAGGAGAAGGTCGGCGGCCGTCAGGTTGAGGAGGAGGATGTCCGAGGGGGACACGCGCCGACGGGCTTTGCCCAAGAGGGTGGCGAAGGTGAAGACGTTGGCCGGGAAGCCCACGGTGAAGGTGAGGATGTAGACGGTGAGGACCAGCATGGTTGGAAGGGGCGAAGCTGGGGGAGAAGAAGAGATGGAGGCCTGAGAAGGGTGGGGTGATGGGTGGGAGGAGCCAGGTGGGCGCTGTGGGTCCTACTTGGGTGGGGGGACCCAGATGTTGGAGGAGGAACCCAAGGGTTGGAGGAGAAACCCAAGGATCTCAGGAGGAACCCAAGGGTTTGAGGAGGAACCCGAGGATCTGAGGAGGAACCCAAAGGTTGGAGGAGGAAGCCAAGGATCTGAGGAGGAACCCAAGGATCTCAGGAGAAACCCAAGGGTTTGAGGAGGAACCCAAGGATCTCAGGAGGAACCCAAGGGTTTGAGGAGGAACCCAAGGATCTCAGGAGGAACCCAAAGGTTGGAGGAGGAACCCAAGGATCTGAGGAGGAACCCAAGGATCTCAGGAGAAACCCAAGGATCGGAGGAGAAACCTAAGGATCTCAGGAGGAATCCAAGGATTGGAGGAGGAACCTGAGGATCTGAGGAGGACCCCAAGGGATTGAGGAGGAACCCAAGGGATGATCGGAGGAGGAAGCCAAGGATCTGAGGAGAAACCTGAGGATCTGAGGAGGAACCCAAGGATCTCAGGAGGAACCTGAGGATCTCAGGAGGAACCCAAAGGTCTCAGGAGGAACCCAAGGATCTCAGGAGGAATCCAAGGATTGGAGGAGGAACCCAAGGGATTGAGGAGGAACCGAAGGATCTGAGGAGGAACCCAAAGGTTGGAGGAGGAACCTGAGGATCTCAGGAGGAATCCAGGGATCTGAGGAGGAACCCAAGGGTTTGAGGAGGAACCCAAGGATCTCAGGAGGAACCCAAAGGTTGGAGGAGGAAGCCAAGGATCTGAGGAGGAACACAAGGATCTGAGGAGGAACCCAAGGATCGGAGGAGAAACCTAAGGATCTCAGGAGGAATCCAGGGATTGGAGGAGGAACCTGAGGATCTGAGGAGGACCCCAAGGGATTGAGGAGGAACCCAAGGATCTGAGGAGGAACCCAAAGGTTGGAGGAGGAACCTGAGGATCTCAGGAGGAATCCAGGGATCTGAGGAGGAACCCAACGGTTGGAGGAGGAACCCAAGGATCTCAGGAGGAACCCAACGGTTGGAGGAGGAACCCAAGGATCTGAGGAGGAAACCAAGGATCTCAGGAGGAACCCAAGGATCTGAGGAGAAACCCAAGGATCTCAGGAGGAAACCAAGGATCTGAGGAGGAAGCCAAGGATCTCAGGAGGAAGCCAAGGGTTTGAAGAGGAACCTGAGGATCTCAGGAGGAACCCGAGGATCTGAGGAGGACCCCAAGGGATTGAGGAGGAACCCAACGGTTGGAGGAGGAACCTGAGGATTGGAGGAGGACCCCAAGGGATTGAGGAGGAACCCAATGATTGGAGGAGGACCCCAAGGATCTGAGGAGGAATCCAAGGATTGGAGGAGGAACCCGAGGATTGGAGGAGGACCCCAAGGGATTGAGGAGGACCCCAAGGATCTGAGGAGGCTTCTACTGGTCCCACCAGTGGACCAAGAGAAGGACCTGCAGAAGCCCCCCCCCCCACATCTCGGTGGTCCTCACCCTCCTCCACCCCCCCCCCCGCTCCCCGAACGGCACCCAGGGATTGGTGGGGGGGGGGGGGGACAACGGAGGGGGAGGGGAAGGGTCCACCTTGGGTGGGTGGGGGGTGGGGGGAGGGGCTCACCCGGCTGCGCGTTTTCCCGCCGCCACCTCCCAGTCCCAAACTGGGAGGCGGTTGGGTGGGGGAGGGGCGGTGGCCACCCGTCATTTGTTGAACTTCTCGTTTCCTGGAATGGGGGGTGGGGGAGGGGTGGGGTGGGGGAGGGGCGGCCGCTGAGGTCCATGGGTGCTGGGGGGGGGGGTGGGGGGGGGTCCCCGGACACCCAGGTCCCCTCGGGGTGGGGGTGGAGCTGCTGGAACCCCCTCGAGATGCCTTCAACCCCTCATCCCAGTTGGCCCCCCCCAGTTCCTCCCAGTATCCCTCCCCCCCCCCCAACTCCGCCATCTTCCCCCGCCCCCCACCCCAAAAATCCCACGCGGGACCCCTCCCCCACGCATCCGCTTGCCCCTCCCCCACCCCCCAATTTAACCCCTCCCCCCCCCCTCCCAGTTACCCCAGTTCTCCCAGTAGGACCTCGGGTGCCCCCGGCGTTTGGGTGCCGCCTCCGGATTTTTGGGTGCCCCCTCCCCCCCCCCCCCCCCCCCGCGATTTTTGGGTGCCCCCCCCCCCCTCGCGGGGTGGGGGAGGGGAAGCGGAAGTGGGGGGGGGGGGAGGGGAAGTGGTTTCCCCGCCGTTTCCTGACCGGACGCCGCGTTGACGTCAGCGGGGTGGGGGGAGGGGTGGGTGGGGGGGGGTGCCCCTCCCCCCACCCCACCCCGAAAATCCCCCCCCCCCCCCACCCCGGAAGAGCATCTTGGTCCCGCCCCTCCCCCCGCTCTGCTGTCATCTGATTGGTTCTCCCGGCACGGAGCTGGGGGGGCGGGGCGAGGCCATTGGGCGGCGGCTCCGGAGCGGGGGAGGGGGGGATGGGAAGGGTTTTGGGGGGGGGACTTGAGCCCAGCTCAAGCCAAGGTCTTGGTTAAACCCAGCTCAACCCGAGGTCTAAGTTGGACCCAGCTCAACTCGAGGTCTAAGTTGAACCCAGCTCAACCCGAGGTCTAAGTTGGACCCAGCTCAACCCAAGGTCTTGGTTAAACCCAGCTCAACACGAGGTCTAAGTTCGACCCAGCTCAACTCGAGGTCTAAGTTGGACCCAGCTCAACTCAAGGTCTAAGTTGGACCCAGCTCAACCCAAGGTCTTGGTTAAACCCAGCTCAACACGAGGTCTAAGTTGGACCCAGCTCAACCCAAGGTCTTGGTTAAACCCAGCTCAACACGAGGTCTAAGTTCGACCCAGCTCAACTCGAGGTCTAAGTTGGACCCAGCTCAACCCAAGGTCTAAGTTGGACCCAGCTCAACTCAAGGTCTAAGTTGGACCCAGCTCAACCCAAGGTCTTGGTTAAACCCAGCTCAACTCAAGTTCTACGTTGAACCCAGCTCAACCCAAGGCCCTCAAGATGCCACCAGCTCCAGTTGAGTTGGCCAACGGCGGTTGGGGTCTACGAGGGTCCTGAGGGACCTGAGGTGGGTGGGGGTCCCTGGGTTGGGATCTTGGGGGGGTTCCTGATGGACCTGGGGTGGGTTGGGGTCCCTGGGTTGGGGTCTTGGGGGGGTTCCTGAGGGACCTGAGGTGGGTTGGGGTCTTTGGGGGGTTCCTGAGGGACCTGAGGTGGGTGGGGGTCCCTGGGTTGGGATCTTGGGGGGGTTCCTGAGGGACCTGAGGTGGGTGGGGGTCTTTGGTGGGTTCCTGAGGGACCTGAGGTGGGTTGGGGTCTTTGGGTTGGGATCTTGGGGGGGTTCCTGATGGACCTGGGGTGGGTTGGGGTCTTTGGGGGGTTCCTGATGGACCTGAGGTGGGTTGGGGTCTTTGGGTTGGGGTCTTGGGGGGGTTCCTGATGGACCTGAGGTGGGTGGGGGTCCCTGGGTTGGGGTCTCTGGGGGGTTCCTGAAGGACCTGAGGTGGGTGGGGGTCTCTGGGGGGTTCCTGAAGGACCTGAGGTGGGTGCCACGCCCTCCCCCACCCCTTACGACCAATTAATTGACCCAGAAACTGGTTTTTACTGGGAGGTGGTGGCCCTCTTGGTGGCACCGGCGATGGTGGCCACGGTTTGGGGCATGACCCCATGGTGGCACGTCCCTCACGATGACCCGGACCCTGACCCTGAAGTGGCCACCTCTGTGTCCTCCGTGTCCCCATGTCCTCACCGCCCAGGAACCCCCGTGGTGGCCAAGCCCTCATGTCCTTGGAGATGTTTTATGGTGTCCCCATGTCCCCGTGGTGGCCACGTCCCCGTGTCCCCGTGGTGGCCAAGCCCTCATGTCCTTGGAGATGTTTTATGGTGTCCCCATGTCCCCGTGGTGGCCACGTCCCCGTGTCCCCGTGGTGGCCAAGCCCTCATGTCCTTGGAGATGTTTTATGGTGTCCCCATGTCCCCGTGGTGGCCAAGCCCTCATGTCCCCACGTCCCCATGGACGTTTGATGGTGTCCCCGTGGTGGCCACGTCCCCGTGTCCCCATGGTGGCCAAGCCCTCATGTCCTTGGAGATGTTTTATGGTGTCCCCATGTCCCCGTGGTGGCCAAGCCCTCATGTCCCCACGTCCCCATGGACGTTTGATGGTGTCCCCGTGGTGGCCACGTCCCCGTGTCCCCATGGTGGCCAAGCCCTCATGTCCTTGGAGATGTTTTATGGTGTCCCCATGTCCCCGTGCTGGCCAAGCCCTCACGTCCCCACGTCCCCATGGACGTTTGATGGTGTCCCCGTGGTGGCCACGTCCCCGTGTCCCCATGGTGGCCAAGCCCTCATGTCCTTGGAGATGTTTTATGGTGTCCCCGTGTCCCCGTGGTGGCCAAGCCCTCATGTCCCCACGTCCCCATGGACGTTTGATGGTGTCCCCGTGGTGGCCATGTCCCCGTGTCCCCTTGATGGCCAAGCTCTCCCGTGGTGGCCACCTCCTCGTATCTTGATGTCCCCAAGTTCTCAGTGCTTCAGGGTGACGTACTCAACGGTGTCCCCACCCTGTCCCACCGGTGTCCCCGAGGAGGACAGGGCCAGAGCGGCATAGACCAAGGTCCCGTCCCTGTCCCCGTCCCTGTGACCGGGACCAGGTGGGACGTTCTCGTAGTCGGAACCTTCGGTGGCCTGCGGGGACGGACGGTGGCTGTGACAGGGGGTGGGGACGTCAAGGGGGACATTGTTGGGGACACGGGGGACATCAAGGAGGACATGAAGGGCCTCAAAGGGGACATGGGGCACGTTGGAGTCATGGTGGACATCAGGAGGTACATGGGGGACATGAAGAGGTGCATGGGGGACATCAAGAGGTACATGGTGGACATCAAGAGGGGACATGGGGGACATCAAGAGGGGACATGGGGGACATCAAGGGAGACATCAAGGGGGACATTGAGGTCTTTGGGGACATCAAAGGGGACTTGGGGGACATTGGGGTCTTTGGGGACATGGTGGACATCAAGGAGGACATGGAGGACATCAAGAAGGACATCAAGGAGGAACTTGGGGGATATTGAGGTCTTTGGGGACATGGTGGACATCAAGGGGGACATGGGGGACATTGGGGGCATGGGGGACATCAAGGAGGGCATGGAGGACATCAAGGGGGACATTGAGGTGGTTTGGGACATGGTGGACCTCAAGGGGGACATGAGGGACATTGGGGTCTTTGGGGACGTGGAGGACATCAAGGAGGGCGTGGAGGACATCAAGGGGGACATGGGGGACATCAAGGGGGACATGGGGGACAGTTTATTTGGAGCATGGGGGACGTCAAGGGGAACATTGAGGTTGTTTGGGAGATGGAGAACATCAAGGGGGACATGGAGGACGTCAAGGAGGAGATGGGGAACTGACATTATTGGAGATATGGGGCACATTGGGGACATGGTGGACATCAAGGAGGACGTGGAGGACATCAAGGGGGACATGGGGGACATCAAGGAGGACATGGGGGACATCAAAGGGGACATGAGGGACATCAAGGAGGACGTGGAGGACATCAAGGGGGACATGAGGGACATTTGGGTCTTTGGGGACGTGGAGGACATCAAGGAGGACATGGGGGACATCAAGGAGGGCATGGTGGACATCAAGGGGGACATGAGGGACATTGGGGTCTTTGGGGACGTGGAGGACATCAAGGAGGACATGGGGGACATCAAGGGGGACATGAGGGACATTGGGGTCTTTGGGGACATGGTGGACATCAAGGGGGACATGAGGGACATCAAGGGGGACATGAGGGACATTGGGGTCTTTGGGGACGTGGAGGACATCAAGGAGGACGTGGAGGACATCAAGGAGGACATGGGGGACATCAAGGGGGACATGAGGGACATCAAGGGGGACATCAGGGGGGACATGGGGGACATCAGGGGGGACATCGGGGGGACATGGGTCACGTTGGGGTCACGGTGGACACCAAGGGGGACACGGGGCGGCACCCGCCTACCTTGGCAGCACCCTCGTTCCTCTGGAGGACCGTGTAGACAACGGCGTCCCCTCTCATCCTGGGGTGGGGTGGGGACACGGTGACAAAGGAGAAGGGTTGGGGGGGTGGTCAAGGGCGCCCCCTGCAGGACGGGAGGAGAAGTTACCTGGGGACAGCTCCAGAGCCGGGAGGGGACAGCAAGGACGCGTAACTGACGGCGTCGGCAGGGCCACCGGGAGGACGTGGAGACCCCGGAGCCCGGCCCTACGAGAAGATGGGTCGCGCCCCACAAGTGACCACTTGGGGGGGGGGGGGGGGGGTGGGACCTCCTTGTCCACGGGTGGGGTGTGGAGACCCCCGTGGGGTGGGGGGGGGATGGGCGTGGGGTGGGGGTGGTCCCACCTTTTTGTTGCGGAGGAAGAAGGTCCCAGATGGTTCCACCACGGGTTCCTCGTCGGCGGCCATCTGCCGCCACCACCTACGGGGAGAATTCGGCGACCCACGGAATGTCTAGGGCCCGGGGGGTCGGGGGGGGGGCGGGGACAAAATGTGTGGGGCGCCCCAAAAAAAAATGTGTGGGGCGGCTCACCGGCGGCGGAGGAAGCAGCCCAAGGTGCCCAGCAGCAGGAGGACGCCCAGCCCCACGCCGAGGCCCAGGAAGGTTCTTCGGAGGATGGTGGTGGTGGAATCTGTGGGGCGGAGGTGGGGTGGGGGGGGTGCCCCACATGTGTGGGTCCCGCGGGGCAGGGGTGTCCCAAGGGGTCCCACCCCAGATGTGTGGGTCCCGTGGGGCTGGGTTGTCCCAGATGTGTGGGACCCATGGGGCAGGGGTCTCCCAAGGGGTCCCGCCCCACATGTGTGGGTCCCATGGGGCAGGGGTCTCCAAAGGGGTCCCGCCCTACATGTGTGGGTCCCATGGGGCAGGTGCACCCCAAGGGGTCCCACCCCAGATGTGTGGGTCCCACGTGGCAGATGCACCCCAAGGGGTCCTGCCCCACACGTGTGGGTCCCACGGGGCAGGGGGTCTCCAAAGGGGTCCCGCCCCACACATGTGGGTCCCATGGGGCAGGTGCACCCCAAGGGGTCCCGCCCCAGATGTGTGGGTCCCATGGGGCAGGGGTCTCCCAAGGGGTCCCGCCCCAGATGTGTGGGTCCCGTGGGGCAGGGGTGTCCCAGATGTGTGGGTCCCACGGGGCAGGGGTCTCCCAAGGGGTCCCACCCCAGATGTGTGGGTCCCGTGGGGCAGGGGTGTCCCAGATGTGTGGGTCCCACGGGGCTGGGGTCTCCCAAGGGGTCCCGCCCCACATGTGTGTGTCCCATGGGGCAGGGGTGTCCCACGTGTGGGTCCCATGGGGCAGGGGTCTCCCAAGGGGTCCCACCCCACATGTGTGTGTCCCATGGGGCAGGGGTGTCCCACGTGTGGGTCCCATGGGGCAGGGGTCTCCCAAGGGGTCCCACCCCAGATGTGTGGGTCCCATGGGGCAGGGGTGTCCCCGATGTGTGGGTTCCGTGGGGCAGGGGTCTCCCAAGGGGTCCCGCCCCACATGTGTGTGTCCCATGGGGCAGGGGTGTCCCACGTGTGGGTCCCATGGGGCAGGGGTCTCCCAAGGGGTCCCGCCCTACATGTGTGGGTCCCATGGGGCAGGGGTGTCCCAGATGTGTGGGTTCCGTGGGGCAGGGGTGTCCCAAGGGGTCCCGCCCCACATGTGTGTGTCCCATGGGGCAGGGGTGTCCCACGTGTGGGTCCCACGGGGCTGGGGTCTCCCAAGGGGTCCCACCCCAGATGTGTGGGTCCAATTGGGGCAGGTGCACCCCAAGGGGTCCTGCCCCACACGTGTGGGTCCCATGGGGCAGGATTGTCCCACGTGTGGGTCCCACGGGGCAGGGGTCTCCCAAGGGGTCCCGCCCCACACGTGTGGGTCCCATGGGGCGGGGGGGGGCCCCTTACAGTAGACGGTGAGGGTGACGTCCGGGGACTCCCCGCTGGCGACGGCGTTGACCACCCGGCACCGGTAGCGCCCGGATTCCTCGCTCCCCACCGCCCCCAGCTCCCAGAATCCTTTGGGGCTGCGGCCCAGGGCTCGCCCGTCCCGAAACCACTCGAAGGCGGCGGGCGGGGGGTGGGCGTCGGCGCGGCACCGCAGGGTCACCTCCCTCTGCTCCTGCACCCGGGCGCCCGGCTCCGGCACCAGCTCGATCGCCCGGGGTCCGTCTGCGGCGCCGAAAAAAAAAACAAACCCAAAAAACACATTGGGGGGGGGGGGGGGGGGCCTTGAAACCGTCGTTTAGGGCAGGGGGGGCCTTGAAACCGTCGTTTAGGGCTTGGGGAGGGCCTTGAAACTGTCGTTTAGGGCTTGCAGGGGTTTGAAACTGTCGTTTAGGGCGGGGGGACACCCTGAAACTGTCATTTAGGGTTTGGAGAGGACCTTGAAACTGTCGTTTAGGGCAGGGGGGACCTTGAAACTGTCATTTAGGGCTTGGGGAGGGCCTTGAAACTGTCGTTTAGGGCTTGCAGGGGTTTGAAACTGTCGTTTAGGGCTTGCAGGGGTTGGAAACCGTCATTTAGGGCGGGGGGGGGGACACCTTGAAACTGTCATTTAGGGTTTGGAGAGGACCTTGAAACTGTCATTTAGGGCTTGCAGGGGTTGGAAACTGTCATTTGGAGCAGGGGGAACACCTTGAAACTGTCATTTAGGGTTTGGAGAGGACCTTGAAACTGTCATTTAGGGCAGGGGGGACCTTGAAACTGTCATTTAGGGCTTGGGGAGGGCCTTGAAACTGTCGTTTAGGGCTTGCAGGGGTTTGAAACTGTCGTTTGGGGCAGGGGGGACACCTTGAAACTGTCATTTAGGGCAGGGGGAACCTTGAAACTGTCATTTAGGGCTAGGGGAGGGCCTTGAAACTGTCGTTTAGGGCTTGCAGGGGTTTGAAACTGTCGTTTGGGGCGGGGGGAACCTTGAAACTGTCGTTTAGGGCAGGGGGAACCTTGAAACTGTCATTTAGGGCTAGGGGAGGGCCTTGAAACTGTCATTTAGGGCTTGCAGGGGTTTGAAACTGTCGTTTAGGGTGGGGGGGACACCTTGAAACTGTCGTTTAGGGCTAGGGGAGGGCCTTGAAACTGTCGTTTAGGGCGGGGGGACACCTTGAAACTGTCATTTAGGGTTTGGAGAGGACCTTGAAACTGTCATTTAGGGCAGGGGGGACCTTGAAACAGTCGTTTAGGGCTTGGGGATGGCCTTGAAACTCTCGTTTAGGGCTTGCAGGGGTTTGAAACTGTCGTTTGGGGCGGGGGGGACACCTTGAAACTGTCATTTAGGGCAGGGGGAGGGCCTTGAAACCGTCATTTGGGGCCATGGGAGGGCCTTGAAACTGTCGTTTAGGGCTTGCAGGGGTTGGAAACTGTCGTTTAGGTTGGGGGGGGACACCTTGAAACTGTCATTTAGAGCTAGGGGAGGGCCTTGAAACTGTCATTTAGGGCTAGGGGAGGGCCTTGAAACTGCCGTTTAGGGCTTGGGGAGGGCCTTGAAACTGTCGTTTAGGGCTTGCAGGGGTTGGAAACCGTCGTTTGGGGTGGGGGAGGACACCTTGAAACTGTCGTTTAGGGCAGGGGGGGCCTTGAAACCATCGTTTAGGGCTTGGGGAGGGCGTTGAAACTGTCGTTTAGGGCTTGGGGAGGGCCTTGAAACTGTCGTTTAGGGCTTGCAGGGGTTTGAAACTGTCGTTTGGGGCGGGGGGGCACCTTGAAACTGTCGTTTAGGGCAGGGGGGGCCTTGAAACCGTTGTTTAGGGCTTGGGGAGGGCCTTGAAACTGTCGTTTAGGGCTTGCAGGGGTTGGAAACTGTCATTTGGGGCGGGGGGGACACCTTGAAACTGTCATTTAGGGCTTGGAAAGTGCCTTGAAACTCATTTATGTTTGGGGGGGCCTTGAAACCATCGTTTAGGGCTTGGGGAGGGCCTTGAAACTCATTTATGGCTGGGGGGGGCCTTGAAACTGTCATTAAGGGCTTGGGGAGGGCCTTGAAACTGTCGTTTAGGGCTTGCAGGTGTTTGAAACTGTCATTTAGGGCTTGGGGAGGGCCTTGAAACTGTCGTTTAGGGCTTGCAGGGGTTTGAAACTGTCGTTTAGGGCGGGGGGGACACCTTGAAACTGTCATTTAGGGCTTGGGAAGGGCCTTGAAACTGTCATTTAGGGCAGGGGGGACCTTGAAACTGTCATTTAGGGCTTGGGGAGGGCCTTGAAACTGTCGTTTAGGGCTTGCAGGGGTTTGAAACTGTCGTTTGGGGCGGGGGGACACCTTGAAACTGTCATTTAGGGCGGGGGCGGCTTGAAACCATCGTTTAGGGCTAGGGGAGGGCCTTGAAACTCATTTATGGCGGGGGGGCTTGAAACTGTCATTTAGGGCAGGGGGGCCTTGAAACTGTCATTTAGGGCTTGGGGGGGGCCTTGAAACTGTCGTTTAGGGCTTGCAGGGGTTGGAAACCGTCGTTTGGGGTGGGGGAGGACACCTTGAAACTGTCGTTTAGGGCAGGGGGGGCCTTGAAACCATCGTTTAGGGCTTGGGGAGGGCCTTGAAACTGTCGTTTAGGGCTTGGGGAGGGCCTTGAAACTGTCGTTTAGGGCTTGCAGGGGTTGGAAACCGTCGTTTGGGGTGGGGGAGGACACCTTGAAACTGTCGTTTAGGGCAGGGGGGGCCTTGAAACCATCGTTTAGGGCTTGGGGAGGGCCTTGAAACTGTCGTTTAGGGCTTGGGGAGGGCCTTGAAACTGTCGCTTAGGGCTTGCAGGGGTTTGAAACTGTCGTTTGGGGCGGGGGGGCACCTTGAAACTGTCATTTAGGGCTTGGAAAGTGCCTTGAAACGCATTTATGTTTGGGGGGGCCTTGAAACCATCGTTTAGGGCTTGGGGAGGGCCTTGAAACTCATTTATGGCTGGGGGGGGGCCTTGAAACTGTCATTAAGGGCTTGGGGAGGGCCTTGAAACTGTCGTTTAGGGCTTGCAGGTGTTTGAAACTGTCATTTAAGGCTTGGGGAGGGCCTTGAAACTGTCGTTTAGGGCTTGCAGGGGTTTGAAACTGTCGTTTGGGGCGGGGGGGACACCTTGAAACTGTCATTTAGGGCAGGGGTGGCCTTGAAACCATCGTTTAGTGTTTGGGGAGGGCCTTGAAACTCATTTATGTCGGGGGGGGGGCCTTGAAACTGTCATTTAGGGCTTGGGGAGGGCCTTGAAACTCATTTATGGCTGGAGGACGCCTTGAAACTGTCGTTTAGTGCGGGGGGGGGGCCTTGAAACTGTCGTTTAGGGCTTGCAGGGGTTTGAAACTGTCGTTTGGGGCGGGGGGGACACCTTGAAATTGTCATTTAGGGTTTGGAGAGGACCTTGAAACTGTCATTTGGGGCAGGGGGGACCTTGAAACTGTCATTTAGAGCTTGGGGAGGGCCTTGAAACTGTCGTTTAGGGCTTGCAGGGGTTGGAAACTGTCGTTTAGGGCAGGGGGGACACCTTGAAACTGTCATTTAGGGCTTGGGGAGGGCCTTGAAACTCATTTATGGCGGGGGGACACCTTGAAACTGTCATTTAGGGCAGGGTGAACCTTGAAACTGTCATTTAGGGGTTGGGGAGGGCCTTGAAATTGTCGTTTAGGGCTTGCAGGGGTTTGAAACTGTCGTTTGGGGCGGGGGGGCACCTTGAAACTGTCATTTAGGGCAGGGGGAACCTTGAAACCGTCGTTTAGGGCTAGGGGAGGGCCTTGAAACTGTCGTTTAGGGCTTGCAGGGGTTTGAAACAGTCGTTTAGGGGGGGGGGGACACCTTGAAACTGTCATTTAGGGCTAGGGGAGGGCCTTGAAACTGTCGTTTAGGGCTAGGGGAGGGCCTTGAAACTCATTTATGGCGGGTGGGGGGGCTTGAAACTGTCATTTAGGGCAGGGGGGGCCTTCAAACTGTCGTTTAGGGCTTGGGGAGGGCCTTGAAACTGTCGTTTAGGGCTTGCAGGGGTTGGAAACTGTCGTTTAGGGCAGGGGGGACACCTTGAAACTGTCATTTAGGGCTTGGGGAGGGCCTTGAAACTCATTTATGGCGGGGGGACACCTTGAAACTGTCATTTAGGGCAGGGTGAACCTTGAAACTGTCATTTAGGGCTTGGGGAGGGCCTTGAAATTGTCGTTTAGGGCTTGCAGGGGTTTGAAACTGTTGTTTGGGGCGGGGGGGCACCTTGAAACTGTCATTTAGGGCAGGGGGAACCTTGAAACCGTCGTTTAGGGCTAGGGGAGGGCCTTGAAACTGTCGTTTAGGGCTTGCAGGGGTTTGAAACAGTCGTTTAGGGTGGGGGGGGACACCTTGAAACTGTCATTTAGGGCTAGGGGAGGGCCTTGAAACTGTCGTTTAGGGCTAGGGGAGGGCCTTGAAACTCATTTATGGCGGGTGGGGGGGCTTGAAACTGTCATTTAGGGCAGGGGGGGCCTTCAAACTGTCGTTTAGGGCTTGGGGAGGGCCTTGAAACTGTCGTTTAGGGCTTGCAGGGGTTGGATACTGTCGTTTAGGGCGGGGGGACACCTTGAAACTGTCATTTAGGGCAGGGTGAACCTTGAAACTGTCATTTAGGGCTTGGGGAGGGCCTTGAAACTGTCATTTAGGGCTTGCAGGGGTTTGAAACTGTCGTTTGGGCAGGGGGCACCTTGAAACTGTCGTTTAGGGCGGGGGGAACCTTGAAACTGTCATTTAGGGCTAGGGGAGGGCCTTGAAACTGTCATTTAGGGCTTGCAGGGGTTTGAAACTGTCGTTTAGGGCGGGGGGGACACCTTGAAACAGTCGTTTAGGGCTTGGGGAGGGCCTTGAAACTGTCGTTTAGGGCTTGCAGGGGTTTGTAACTGTCGTTTGGGGTGGGGGGACA
Organism: Chlamydotis macqueenii; assembly: GCF_036417535.1. Classification (NCBI taxonomy): domain Eukaryota; kingdom Metazoa; phylum Chordata; class Aves; order Otidiformes; family Otididae; genus Chlamydotis; species Chlamydotis macqueenii. The sequence goes on from NW_028239025.1 coordinate 18,867, forward strand.
CCTTGAAACTGTCATTTAAGGCTAGGGGAGGGCCTTGAAACGGTCATTTAGGGCTAGGGGAGGGCCTTGAAACTCTCATTTAGGGCTTGCAGGGGTTTGAAACTGTGGTTTGGGTCAGGGGGGACACCTTGAAACTGTCATTTAGGGTTTGGAGAGGACCTTGAAACTGTCTTTTAGGGCTTGGGGAGAGCCTTGAAACTGTCATTTAGGGCTTGCAGGGGTTTGAAACTGTCATTTGGGGCGTGGTGAACACCTTGAAACTGTCATTTAGGGTTTGGAGAGGACCTTGAAACTGTCACTTATGGCAGGGGGGACCTTGAAACTGTCGTTTAGGGCTTGGGGAGGGCTTTGAAACTGTTGTTTAGGGCTTGCAGGGGTTTGAAACTGTCGTTTAGGGTGGGGGGACACCTTGAAACTGTCATTTAGGGCTTGGGGAGGGCCTTGAAACTCATTTATGTTTGGGGGGGCCTTGAAACCATCGTTTAGGGCTTGGGGAGGGCCTTGAAACTGTCGTTTAGGGCTTGCAGGGGTTTGAAACTGTCATTTAGGGCAGGGGGGACACCTTGAAACTGTCATTTAGGGTAGGGGAGGGCCTTGAAACTGTCGTTTAGGGCTTGCAGAGGTTTGAAACTGTCGTTTAGGGCGGGGGGGACACCTTGAAACTGTCATTTAGGGCTTGGGGAGGGCCTTGAAACTCATTTATGGCTGGGGGGGGGCCTTGAAACTGTCATTTAGGGCTTGGGGAGGGCCTTGAAACTGTCGTTTAAGGCTTGCAGGGGTTGGAAACTGTCATTTAGGGCGGGGGGGGACACCTTGAAACTGTCATTTAGGGTTTGGAGAGGACCTTGAATCTGTCATTTAGGGCAGGGGGAATCTTGAAACTGTCATTTAGGGCTTGGGGAGGGCCTTGAAACTCATTTATGTCTGGGGGGGGGGGGGGGGCTTGAAACTGTCATTTAGGGCAGGGGGGGCCTTGAAACTGTCGCTTAGGGCTTGCAGGGGTTTGAAACAGTCGTTTGGGGTGGGGGGGCACCTTGAAACTGTCCTTTAGGGCTTGGGGAGGGCCTTGAAACTGTCGTTTAGGGCTTGCAGGGGTTTGAAACTGTCATTTGGGGCGGGGGGGGACACCTTGAAACTGTCATTTAGTGTAGGGGGGCCTTGAAACCGTCGTTTAGGGCTTGGGGAGGGCCTTGAAACTGTCGTTTAGGGCTTGCAGGGGTTTGAAACTGCCGTTTGGGGTGGGGAGACACCTTGAAACTGTCATTTAGGGTTTGGAGAGGGCCTTGAAACTGTCATTTAGGGCAGGGGGGACCTTGAAACTGTCTTTTAGGGCTTGGAGAGGACCTTGAAACTGTCATTTAGGGCTTGGGGAGGGCCTTGAAACTGTCATTTGGGGGTAGGGGGGGCTTGAAAATGCCATTTAGGGCTTGCAGGGCCTTGAAACTGTCATTTAGGCCGGGCGGGGCTTGAAACTCTCATCTGGGGGGGGACGGGACACCTTGAAGCTGTCATTTAGGGCTGGGGAGGGCCTTGAAACTGTCATTTAGGGTTTGGAAAGGACCTTGAAATTGTCATTTAGGGCGGGGGGACCTTGAAACTGTCATTTAGGGCAGGGGGGACCTTGAAACTGTCGTTTAGGGCTTGGAGAGGACCTTGAAACTGTCATTTAGGGCGGAGGAGGGCCTTGAAAATGTCATTTAGGTCTTGGGCAGGACCTTGAAACTGTCATTTAGGACTTGAGGGTGCCTTGAAACTGTCATTTAGGACTTGGGGGGGGGCCTTGGAACTGATTCCGGTGGGGTCTTGAAGGCATCGTTTCGGGTGGAGGGCACTCCAGTGCCTGGTGGGGTGGGGCTAAGGGTGATTGACAGGTCCCCATGCTGCCATCTTGCCCCACCCTCCGCCATCTTGCCCCACCCTCCGCCATCTTGCCCCACCCTCCACCACCATCTTGCCCCACCCTCCGCCATCTTGCCCCACCCTCCGCCGCCATCTTGCCCCACTCACAGCGGACGTCGAGGGCGTGGGGGGCGCTGCGGGCGACCCCGGCGGCGTTTCGGGCGTGGCAGGCGTAGGCGGCGGCGTCCTCGGGGCGGGGCCCGGGCAGGAGGAGGTCGGGGGCGGGGGAGGGCAGCTCCCGCCCGTCCTTCCACCAGCTGACGGCGAACTGGGGGGGCACGCCCGCCCCGATCTGGCACTGGAGTCGAACCGGGCCCCGCCCGGCGGTTACGGGGCCCCCCGGGCTCTGCAGCACCCGGACGGATTTGGGGGGATCTGCGGCGGGGGGGAGAAAAGAAACTGCCGTTAGCGGGGGTTGGAGGGGCTTGAAACCGATATTTGGGGGTGGCGGGGGGGCTAAAAAAGCTCATGGAGGGGGCTTGAAACCGTTATTTAGGGGTTATGAGGGGACCTGAAACCAGGATTTGGGTTTGGGAGGGCTCGAAAGTGGGGGGGGGGGGGGCTTGAAACTGTCATTTCGGGCTCGGAGGGGGACTTGAAACCAAGATTTGGGTTTAGGGTGGCTCAAAAGCACTGGGAGGGGGGCTTGAAACTGTCATTTAGGGTTGGGGGGGGCTTAAAACTATGGGCTGGGGGGGGTCTGGTGGGAGAGAAACTGCTCTTGAGGGGCTTGAGGGGGCTTGAAACTGATATTTGGGGTTGGGGGGCTCAAAAGAGCTGGGGAGGGGACTTGAAACTGTCATTTAGGGCTGGGGGTGAGGCTTGAAACAGATATTGGAGGTGGGGCTCAAAAGCGTTGGAGAGGGGACTTGAAACTGTTGTTTAGGGCCAGGGGGGAGGCTTGAAACCGATATTTGGAGTGAGGAGGCTCAAAAGGGCTCAAGGGGAGGCTTAAAACTGTCATTTAGGACTGAGGAGGGGGGTTTGAAACAGATATTTGGGGTGGGGAGGCTCAAAAAAGGTGGAGGGGGGGGCTTGAAACTGTCATTTAGGGCTTGGGGGGGCCTTAAGACTGGGGGCAGAGGGGACCTGAAATGATCGCTGGGGACTTGAAACCGCCATTTTGGGAAGGGATGGGAACCGCGAAGGCGGGGTCTGTGAAACCGCCATTTGGGAGGGGGTGGGAAGCGTGAAGGGGGGGCCATGAAACCGCCATTTTGGGAGGAGGTGGGAACAGTGAAGGGGGGGCCATGAAACCGCCATTTTGGGAGGAGGTGGGAACCGCAAAGGGGGGGCCATGAAACTGCCATTTTGGGAGTGAGTCAGAACTGTGAGGGGGGGCCATGAAACCGCCATTTTGGGAGGAGGTGGGAACCGCGAAGGGGGGGCCACGAAACCGCCATTTTGGGAGGAGGTGGGAACAGCGAAGGGGGGGCCATGAAACCGCCATTTTGGGAGGAGGTGGGAACCGCGAAGGGGGGGCCATGAAACCGCCATTTTGGGAGGAGGTGGGAACAGCGAAGGGGGGGCCATGAAACCGCCATTTTGGGACGGGCTGGGGACTGCAAGGAGGGGCGGCCATGAAACCGCCATTTTGGGAGGAGGTGGGAACCGCGAAGGGGGGGCCACGAAACCGCCTCCCACTTCCGAAACCGCCCTTCCCGCCCCCCCCCCCCCCCGCCAATCAGCAGGGGGAGCTCGAAACCGCCACTCACACCAGACGACGACGCTGAGGGGCGGGGAGAGGGCGGAGCCGGCGGGGTTGCGGCCGAGGCAGCGATAGGCCCCGGCGCGGGCGGGGTCGGCGTCGAAGGCGAGGGCGGGGCCGGGGGTGTCGGCCTGCCAGCTGTCGTCGCGTAGCCATTGGACGGCGGTGGGGGCGGGGTGGGCGGGGCCGAGGGCGCAGCGCAAGGCGACGCGGGAACCAATCAGGGCCGGCAGAGGGGTCAGGCTCTCCAAGATGGCCGATCGGGGCGGGTCTGGGGAGGGGCGGAAGGGGATTGGCTGACGGGGCGCTTGCCACGCCCCCGTCCCTATTGGCCACCCTGACCACCCGACGGCCATCTTGGCCACCCGACGGCCATCTTGGCCACCCCACGGCCATCTTGATGACCTCACGGCCATCTTGGCCACCTCACAGCCATCTTGATGACCTCACGGCCATCTTGGCCACCCCACGGCCATCTTGGCCACCCTGCCACCATCTTGGCCACCCAACGGCCATCTTGGTGACCTCACAGCCATCTTGGCCACCCCACGGCCATCTTGGCCACCCCACGGCCATCTTGATGACCTCACGGCCATCTTGGCCACCTCACAGCCACCTTGACCACCTCACTGCCATGTTGACCACCTATGGTGACCTTGACCACCTTGGCCACCCTGCCGCCATCTTGACCACCGTGTGGCCACCTTGACCAACCCCACCACCATCTTGACCAACCTCACCCCCATCTTGACCACCTCAAAAACCATCTCGACCACCCCATGGCCACCATGACCACGTCAACACCACCTTGACCACCCTACGGCCATCTTGGCCACCTTGTGGCCACCTTGACCACCCTACGGCCATCTTGGCCACCTCAAAACCATATTGACCACCCTATGGCCACCACGACCACGTCAACACCACCTTGACCACCCTACGGCCATCTTGGCCACCTCAAAACCATCTTGACCACCCTATGGCCACCACGACCACGTCAACACCACCTTTCCCACCCTACGGCCATCTTGGCCATCTTGTGGCCACCTTGACCACCCTACGGCCATCTTGGCCACCCCATGGCCACCTTGACCAACCCACCACCATCCTGACCACCCCATGGCCACCATGACTACGTCAACACCACCTTGACCACCCTACGGCCATCTTGGCCACCTTGTGGCCACCTTGACCACCCTACGGCCATCTTGGCCACCTTGTGGCCATCTTGGCCACCCTACAGCCATCTTGATCACCTCAAAACCATCTTGACCACCCTATGGCCACCACGACCACGTCAACACCACCTTGACCACCCTACGGCCATCTTGGCCACCTTGTGGCCACCTTGACCACCCTACGGCCATCTTGACCAACCCCACCACCATCTCGACCACCCTATGGCCACCTACGGCCATCTTGGCCACCTTGTGGCCATCTTGATCACCCTGTGGCCACCATGACCACGTCAACACCACCTTGACCGCCCCATGGCCACCTTGACCACCCCACCACCGTCTTGACCAATCCAAAGCCATCTCAGCCACCCCACCAGCGTCTCGCCCGCCCTGCCACCGCTTGGCCCCGCCCCCCCCGCCGCCATCTTGCCCCACTCACAGTAGACCTCAAGGGCGGTGGCGAGGGAGGAGGCCGTCCCCAAGTCGTTGGTGACCCGGCAGCTGTAGGAGCCGCCGTCGGCCGTGCTGATTGGCCGCAGGGGGAGCTGGGCGGCGCTGTGGGGCAGGCTCCGCCCCTCCAAGCTCCAGGCGTAGGTGCGGGGCGGGGGATTGGAGGAGAACCGGCAGCTCAGCGTCATCTCCCCGCCCTCGTGGACGGGGGACGGGGGCGTCGCCTCCACCCGCACGTCCCGCGGGGGGTCTGTGGGCGGGGCTTGGTTGGAGCGGGGGGGGCGGGGCAAGGGAGGCCACGCCCACAGGGGCAGGAAGAGGAGGGGCGAAGGGTGATGGACAGGAGACTCGTGGGGGGTGATCAGAGGGTGATTATGGGGCGGGATGGAGGGTGATTGACATGCACCTCGTGGGTGGGACTAAGGATGATTGGCTGGTGAGTTGTGGGTGGGGCTAAGAGTGATTGACAGATGTCTAATGGGCGGGACAAAGGGTGATTGACAGGAGCCTCATAGGTGGGGCTAAGGATGATTGACAGGTGACTGATGGGGCGGGGCTAAGGGTGATTGACAGGTGCCTGGTGGGGTGGGGCTAAGGATGATTGACAGGTGCCGGGTGGGGTGGGGCTAAGGGTGATTGACAGGTGACTGATGGGGCGGGGCTAATGGTGATTGACATGGGATTATGAGGCGGGGCTAAGATTGATTGACAGATGCCTGATGGGGCGGGGCTAAGGGTGATTGACAGGTGCCTGGTGGGGTGGGGCTAAGGGTGATTGGCTGGGGACTTAGGGGTGGGGCTAAGGGTGATTGACAGGTCCCCATGCCGCCATCTTGCCCCACCCTCCACCGCCATCTTGCCCCACCCTCCGCCGCCATCTTGCCCCACTCTCCGCCATTTTGCCCCACCCTCCGCCATCTTGCCCCACCCTCCGCCATCTTGCCCCACCCTCCGCCGCCATCTTGCCCCACTCACAGTAGACCTCGAGGGTGACGGGGAGCGACTCGGTTGTCCCCACAGCGTTGGTGGCCCGGCAGGCGTAGGAGCCACCGTCGGCGGCGCGGGCGGGCTGCAGGCGGAACTGGGCGGCGCCGTGGGGCAGGACGTGACCCCCCAAGCTCCAGGCGTAGGCGTGGGACGGGGGTTTGGCCGAGTCGTGGCACCTCAGCGTCACCTCCCAACCCTCGTGGACGGGGGACGACGGCGTCATCTCCACCAGCACGTCCCGCGGCGGGTCTGGGGAAGGGACCAGTATAGACCAGTATGGGGCCTACACTCACCCTTAGAATCCCCAGGGACCCTCCAAAATTCCTCCAGGAGGACCCGCAGGCCAACTCCAGGACCCCTAGAGCCCCCATAGGCCCCACAAGTGGTCCCACCAGCACCCGACAGAGACCCAGAACCCCCCTGTAGCCCCCCAAGACTCCCAGTAATCCCCATGCGGGGGACCCAGGAGTTTGTAGGACCCCCATAACCCCCCCTGGGACCCCCATAACCCCCAAGAAACCCCCCCAAGGACCCCCCCAGTATCTCAAGATGGACCTGAAGCTGGTGGGACAACCAGGACAAGGTCACCTCCAGCCTTCTAAGACCTTCATCATCCCTGTGAGAGGGATCCAGGCGCCCATGGGACCCCCAAAACCCACCCTGGGACCCCCAAAACCCACCCTGGGACCCCCAAAACCCATCGTAGGACCCCCATAACCCCCAAGAAACCCCTCCAAGGACCCCCCAATATCTCAAGGTGGACCTAAAGGTGGTGGGACACCCAGGTGGGGATCATCTGCAGCCCCCCAAGACCCCCCAGAACCCTTATGAGAAGAACCCAGGTGGCCACGGGACCCCCAAAACCCCCCAAGGAACCGCCCCCCCAACCCCCTGGGACCCCCGCCCCATATCTCACAGTTGACCTGGAGCAGCTGGGACACCTGGGCGATGGTCTTCCCGTCGGACCCCCGAAGGACGCAGCTGAGGACGGTCCCGTCGTGGTACCACTGGGTTTTGAAGTCCAGGAGGGTGCCCACAGCCGGGAAGGGGGTGACGTCGGCCGGAGGGGTCCAATCGACCACCTGGACCCCCGCCGTCTTGGTGACGGGACCTTCCCACTTGAGGGTGGGGGCTTCTTGGGGGCAGGCGGGGGGCACCCAGCACCCAACGGTGGTCCTGCGGCCTTGGGTGAGGGGACCTGGGTCCAGCCAGAGATGGGGGGCGGGGGCCGTGTCTGCCAGAGGGGGAAGAGATGGAGGAGAGGTCATGGTGGGACAACAGCGAGGAGATGGGTGGGACAACGGTGGTGGGCGATGGAGGGGGACAAGATGTCCTCACCGGTGACGTTGACGGTGACGTAGTGCATCCACCGCAGCTCTTTGTTGCTGTTCCGACGTTTGGGATCGGCCACCAACCTCAACCCGTAACGACCGGCATCTCCAGCTCGGACGCGAGGTAGGACCAAGGCGCAGTCGCCCTCGTTGGCTCCCGGGGTTCCTCGGATTTCGGCCACCTTGCGCCCCATGAATTCTTGCCGCTCCTTGTCGTAATCGGGGCTTTGGATCCAAGTGAGGTTACGGAGCTGGGGGTCCGGTCCCGCTTGGCACAGGTCGTAGCGGCAGGAGATGTAGAGGCAGGAACCCAAGGCGGCCACCACTTCTTTGGGACCCGTCACCGGCTCGGAGCAGCTGGACAGGGAGCCTGGAGAAGGTGACGGGGACACGGGTGTCGGGGTGAGCGAGGTGTTTTGGGGACCCAGGGGTGTGGGGAGCCAGGTGGTCAGAGACCCAGGTGGCCGGGGACCCAGGTTTATGGGCATGGAGATGTTCTGAGGAGGCCTTCAACCCCAAAAGCCAGAGGAACCCAGCTACCCAGGGAGCCCAGGTGTCCAGGGACACAGGTATTTTGGGGACCAGGAGTCCAGGGGTGCAGGTGGCCAGGGGTGCAGGTGTCCAGACACCCAGGTTTATGGACGCTGAGATGTTCTGAGGAGGCCTTCAACCCCAAAAGCCAGAGGAACCCAGCGATCCAGAGAACCTGAGACTCCAAGGGACCCAGGTATTATGGGGACCCAGGAGTCTGGGGGTGCAGGTGGCCAGGGACCCAGGTGGCCAGGGACCCAGGTTTATGGGCATGGAGATGTTCTGAGGAGGCCTTCAACCCCAAAAACCAGAGGAACCCAGCTACCCAGGGAGCCCAGGCGTTCGGGGACCCAGGTGTTTTGGGGACCCAAGAGTCTGAGGGACTCAAACACCCAGGGAGCCAGGAGCCCCAGGATCCGGGTGACGGGGGATGGAGATGTTCTGGAGACACCTTCAACCCCGAAGGACCAGAGGGACCCAGGTGTCCAGGAGACCCAGGGTTTTGGGGACTCAAACATCTGGAGACCCAGGTGGTTGGAGACCCAGATGTCTGGGGGTGGAGATGTTCTGGAGACACCTCCAACCCCAAAAACCAGTGGAACCCAGGTGTCCAGGGATGGAGACGTTCTGGAGACGCCTCCAACCCCCAAAAGCTGGAGGCACCCAAGGGTTTTGGGGACCTGGGAAGCTGAGGAACCCAACCCGTCACCTCCCTCCACCCCCAAAGACCAGACGGAGCCCCACCACCACCCACACCGCAGCCACCCAGGGGACCCAGGGGTGGGGGGGAAGGTCCCTACCCGGGACGAGGAAGAGGAGGCAGAAGAAGACTCGCATGTCGGCGGCGTCCGGATGGAAGCGAGGAGGTCAAAGCATCAACTGGGTGGGGGGGGGACGACACACGGACACGACACCCAGGTGTCTGGTTGGGGGGACACCCAGATGTCCCCGGGGGGGGGGGCGTAGGCGGCCGAATTCGACCTCCTTTGCCCCGCCCACCTGGGGCACCAGAAGGACCCAGACGTCCGGGTTCTCGACCTCCTCCCCCGCTCGAAGGCAGCCGAGCTCACTTCCTTCCCTCTTCTCAACGGGGACCCGAGAGGTGCCCCGAAGGGACCCAGGTGGGTCCCACCACCCCACGGACCTCCTGCCCCATAGCGACCCGAGCTTCCGGGTCCCACCACCCCATAGATGCCCCCAAAGGGACCCAAGAGGGTCCCACCACCCCATAGATGCCCCAAAGAGACCCAAGTGGTTCCCACCGCCCCATAGATGCCCCCAAAGGGACCCAAGAGGGTCCCACCACCCCATAGGTGCCCCAAAAGAACCCAAGCAACCAGGTCCCACCACCCCATGGACCTCCTGCCCCATATTGACCCAAGCTTCCACGTCCCACCACCCCATAGATGCCCCAAAAGAACCCAAGCAACCAAGTCCCACCACCCCACGGACCTCCTGCCCCATAGTGACCTAAGCTTCTGGGTCCCACCACCCCATAGATGCCCCAAAGGGACCCAAGAGGGTCCCACCACCCCACGGACCTCCTGCCCCATAGCGACCCGAGCTGCCGGGTCCCACCACCCCATAGATGCCCCAAAGGGACCCAAAGAGGGTCCCACCACCCCATAGACCTCCTGCCCCATAGCGACCTGAGCTTCCGGGTCCCACCACCCCATAGATGCCCCAAAGGGACCCAAGTGGATCCCACCACCCCATAGATGCCCCCAAAGGGACCCAAGAGGGTCCCACCACCCCATAGACCTCCTGCCCCATAGTGACCCAAGCTTCTGGGTCCCACCACCCCATAGGTGCCCCAAAAGGACCCAAGTGGATCCCACCACCCCATAGATGCCCCAAAGTGACCCAAGCAACCAGGTCCCACCACCCCATGGACCTCCTGCCCCATAGCGACCCAAGCTTCCGGGTCCCATCACCCCATAGATGCCCCAAAAGAACCCAAGCAACTCAGTCCCACCACCCCACGGACCTCCTGCCCCACAGTGACCCAAGCTTCCAGGTCCCACCGCCCCATAGATGCCCCAAAGGAACCCAAGTGGGTCCCACCACCCCATAGATGCCCCAAAAGAACCCAAGCAACCAGGTCCCACCATCCCACGGACCTCCTGCCCCAGAGAGACGTGGGTGTCCAGGTCCCACCGCCCCATAGATGCCCCCAAAGGAATCCAAGTGGGTCCCACCACCCCATAGGTGCCCCAAAGTGACCCAAGTGGGTCCCACCACCCCGTAGATGCCCCAAAGGGACCCAAGAGGGTCCCACCACCCAATGGACCTCCTGCCCCACAGTGACCCAAGCTTTCGGGTCCCACCACCCCATAGATGCCCCAAAGGAACCCAAGAGGGTCCCACCACCCCATAGATGCCCCCAAAGGGACCCAAGCGTCCCGGCCAATCAGAGGACGCCTCCCCCACCTCAACTCCAACTTGGAGGACCCACGCGTCCGGGCGGCTCTTGCTCTGCAGACCCCCCCCCCCCTCAACCCCCCACCCCACCCCACAGAGGACCCAAGCGTCCGGGGTGGGTCATGCCACCAGCCCCACCACCCCCATCATCACCAGCAAAGGCTGCTGGGAACCCGGACACCTGGGTCCCCTTGGGATGTGGGGCAGAGCAAAGCATGATGGGAAGTCCACCCGAGCGAGGCAGGGTGACCGAATTTTTGGGTTCCCGCCCCCCCCCCCAGGAGAAGGACATCGTGGTGGGTCCCCAGAGACCTCCTCCCCCCCCAACCCCCACCCCACCGCCGCGTCACGGGAACGAGGCCGATAAGATAGCGTTAATTAATCATTAACGAGCGGAAGGCGATAACGAGGCGGGGGAGGGGGAGGAGACGGCACCAAGGGCGGCCCGAGGGCGATGTGGGTCCGGGGAGGGGGTGGGGGGTGTCCAGGTTTTTGGGTGCCCGCCCTCCGGCCCCACACGTGACCCAGATGTTCGGGGGGCACCCAGTTGTCCCAGTAACCCCCCACCCCCCACCAAGACACCCCCCCCCCACCGGCCGGGTTGTCCTCACCCCCTCCCTCCACCCCCCCCCCAAAAAAGAAGGGACCCGGGTGTCCCCATCCCCCCCCCCCCCGCCCCCACGCGGGAGGGACCGAGGTCACCTTGGGGCGGTTCCCGAGCGAGGGGGTATAAGGGGAAGGGACTGGGAGGCACTGGGAGGGACTGGGAGCCGCCATGGGGAAGGAGGTGAGGGCAGGGGAGAAGATGGGGAGGGGTGGAAGGACGGAAGGACGGATGGACGGAGGGATGGACGGATGGACGGACATAGGGATGGACGGATGGACGGAGGGATGGATGGAGGGATGGACGGATGGACGGAGGGATGGAGGGATGGATGGACAGATGGATGGATGTAGGGATGGAGGGATGGATGGAGGGATGGAAGGATGGACAGATGGACGAATGGACGGAGGGATGGATGGATGGACGTTGGGGTGGATGGATGGAGGGATGGACGGAGGGACGGATGGATGGACAGAGGAATGGACGGATGGATGTAGGGATGGAGGGATGGATGGAGGGATGGACGGATGGACGGAGGGATGGACAGATGGACGTAGGGATGGATGGAGGGACAGATGGAAGGAGGGATGGAAGGATGAACGGAGAGATGGACGGATGGACGGAGGGACAGATGGATGGACGGGGGGATGGACAGATGGACGTAGGGATGGAGGGAGGGATGGAGGGAGGGATGGAGGGATGGACGGAGGGATGGAAGGAGGGATGGAAGGATGGACGGACGGATGGACAGATGGACGGAGGGATGGATGGAGGGATGGATGGACGGACGGATGGAAGGAGGGATGGAAGGATGGACGGAGGGATGGACGGAGGGATGGACAGATGGACGTAGGGATGGATGCAGGGATGGATGGAGGGATGGACGGAGGGATGGAAGGATGGACGGACGGATGTAGGGATGGATGAACGGACAGAAGAATGAAGGAGGAATGGATGGAAGGATGGAAGGAGAGAAGGACGGAGAGATGGACAGATGGACGTAGGGGTGGATGGATGGACATAGGGATGGATGGATGGAAGGATGGACAGAAGAATGGAAGGAGGGATGGATGGACAGATGGACATAGGGAGGGATGGAGGGATGAATGGATGGATGGGGGGATGGACGGACAGACACAAGGATGGAGGTGTGGAGGGACGGAAGGACGGACAGAAGGACGGAGAGGGGGATGGAAGGACGGACGGACAGAAGAATGGAAGGAGGGATGGAAGGAAGGAAGGACAGAAGGACGGAGGGAGGGAGGGACAGAAGGACGGACGTAGGGGAAGGACGGATGGATGTAAGGGTGCATGGAGGGATGGAAGGATGGACAGAGGGACGGACGGACGGACAGAAGGACGGAGAGGGGGATGGATGGATGGACAGGAGGACAGAAGGAGGGAGGGATGGAAAGATGGACGGACAGAAGGACGGAGGGATGGAGGGACGGATGGACAGGAGGACAGAGGGACGGACGGAAGGATGGAGGGATGGATGGACGGGACGATGGACGGACAGAAGGACGGAGGGAGGGACAGAGGGGTGAGGAGGGGCAGGGGGATGGACGGACGGACGGAGAGATGGACGGACAGAGGACCCGCCCCCCCCCAGCTGACCCTTGACCTCTGCACCCAGGAGAGCTATGAGCTGGGGCCGCGGGGCAAGGCCCCGCCCCCGGCGCCGAAGGGGCGTGGCCGCCGCAAGCAGGAGAAGCTGGAGGACATGAAGAAGGAGATGGACGTGGTATGGGACGGGACTGGGAGGGACTGGGAGGGTCAGTGGGGGGCACTGGGAGGTCAACTGAGGGGACTGGGAGGTCAATGGGGAAGCTGGGAGGTCAAGTGGGGGGACTGGGAGGGACTGGGAGGTCAACTGGGAGCCCTGGGAGGTCAGCTGGAGGGACTGGGATGTCAACTAGGGGGACTAGGAGGGACTGGGAGGTCAATTAGGGGGACTGGGAGGTCAACTAGGGACTGGGAGGTACTGGGAGGCCAACTGGGAGCACTGAGAGGTCAGCTGGAGGGACTGGGAGGTCAACTATGGGGACTGGGAGGTCAACTGGGAGCACTGGGAGGTCAACTGGGGGACTGGGAGGTCAACAAGGGTCAATGGAGGCAACTGGGACAGTCGGTAGGGGGAACTGGGAGGGACTGGGAGGTCAATGTGGGCATGAGGAGGTCGACAAAGGTCAATAGGGCACTGGGAGGGACAGACAGGGTCAATGGGGAGGACTGGGAGGTCAAGAAGGGTCAAGGGAGGGACTGGGAAGGTCAATAGGGCACGGGGAGGGGCACTGGGCTATACTGGGGGCCACTGGGAGGCCGAGGGGCCGGTGCTGAGGCGGGCGCCCCCAGGATGACCACAAGCTGGAGGTGAACGACCTGGAGGTGAAGTACAGCACCAGCATCACCAAGGTGGGCGACCCCTGACCTCTGACCCCCCCCCCGCCGACCCCACCAGCCCCACAGCTCCTGTGACCCCCAACCCCATTGACCTCTGTCAACCCCCTTGACCCCACCAATCATGTTGACCCCACCAACCCAACCAACCCCGTTGACCCCAGTTGACTCCATGACCCCCATTGACCCCATTGACCTCACCTCACCCTTGACCCCATCAACCCAACCAACCCCCTTGACCCCACCAACCCCATGGACCCCACCAACCCAACCAACCCCGTTGACCCCAGTTGACTCCATGACCCCCATTGACCCCATTGACCCATCAACCTCATTGACCCCACCAACCCCATTGACCACCTTGACCCCGTTGACCCCAGTCAACTCCATGACCCCCATTGACCCCACCAACCCCATGGACCCCACCAACCCAACCAACTCCATTGACCCCAGTTGACTCCATGACCCCCATTGACCCCATTGACCCCACCAACCCCCTTGACCCCATCAACCCAACCAACCCCGTTGACCCCAGTCGACTCCATGACCCCCATTGACCTCACTGACCCCACCAACCCTGTTGACCCCATTGACCACCTTGACCCCGTTGACCCCACCAACCCCGTGGACCCCGCCAACCCCACCAACCCCATGGACCCCGTTGACCCCGCCAACCCCATGGACCTCGGCAGGGCCTGGTGGAGGCGGTGGCAGCCGAGCGGCTGCTGCGGGACGGCCCCAACGAGCTCCGCCCACCCCGAGGGACCCCCGAGTGCGTCAAGTTTGGGCGTCAGTTGGCCGGGGGTCTCCAGTGCCTGATGTGGGTGGCGGCCGCCATCTGCCTCATCGCCTACGGCGTCCAGGAGGGGGAGGGTGACCGCGGCAGCTCCGACAACGTACGCCTGGGTCCATCTTGGGCGGTGGCATCTGGGTCTGTCTTGGGTGGGGGAGGGACACTTGGGTTCATCTGGAGGAGGACATGGATGGGTTGAGGAGCGCCTGGGTTCATCTAGGGGAACATCTGGGAGAACATCTGGGTCCATCTGAGGTGGAGAGCATCCGGGGTCACCTGGGGTGGAGGACATCTGGGTTCATCTGGGAGAACATCTGGGTTCATTTGGGAGAACATCTGGGTCCACCTGGGGTGGAGGACATCTGGGTTCATCTGGGAGAACATCTGGGTCCACCTGGGGTGGAGGACATCTGGGTTCATCTGGAGAACATCTGGGTTCACCTGGGGTGGAGGACATCTGGGTTCATCTGGGAGAACATCTGGGTTCACCTGGGGTGGAGGACATCTGGGTTCATCTGGAGACCATCTGGGTCATCTTGGTGGAGGAACACCTAGGTCCCATCTGGAGAACCTCTGGGTCCATCTTGGTGGGGGGGGGAGCACCTAGGTCCATCTTGGGGGCAACATCTGGGTCCATCTTGGGGAGTAACACCCAGGTTCCTCTGAAGAACATCTTGGGGGGGAGGGTCCATCTTGGGGGCCACCTGGGATCCAGGAACCCACGGGAGACCTGAACGTGGAGGTACCTGGAGGGAGGTTCAAGATGCATGGGACCCTCAGGTGGGGCAGGACACCTAGGTCCCCTTGGAGCTGGAGGTAACCCAAATCCCCGGGTGTCCACCCTGAGGGCCTGATCCTGTCCCCACCACCCCCAGCTGTACCTGGCCATCGCCCTCATCGCCGTCGTGGTGGTCACCGGTTGTTTCGGCTACTACCAGGAGTTCAAGAGCACCAACATCATCGCCAGCTTCAAGAACCTCGTCCCTCAGGTGAGGTCACCTGACCTTCTCCATCCCTTCCATAACCGGTCACCCGGGTCGTCCCCCCCACCTGGACACCTGGGTCCTTCCGTCACCTCCAGCAAGCCACCGTGATCCGGGAAGGCGACAAGTTGCAGATCAACGCCAACGAGTTGGTGGTGGGCGATTTGGTGGAGATCAAAGGAGGAGACCGAGTCCCGGCCGACATCCGCATCATCTCAGCTCAGGGTTGCAAGGTGGGCGTGGACCTCTGGGTCCTTCGGCGGTGGCTTCAGACCCTCGGGTTCCTCTTGGGCTGAGAGGTGTCCCCTCAAAACCACCTCCAGGTAGACAACTCGTCCTTGACCGGCGAGTCGGAACCCCAGACGCGCTCACCCGAGTGCACCCATGAGTCGCCCTTGGAGACCCGCAACATCGCCTTCTTCTCCACCATGTGCCTAGAAGGTGCGTCCCACCCAGGGGTGGGTGGGTGGGGGGCTGGGGTCCCACCTGGTCTCCTAACCCATCCAGATATCTGGGACCACCACAGGAACGGCCATGGGGTTGGTGATCAACACCGGTGACCGGACCATCATTGGACGCATCGCCAGCTTGGCCTCTGGGGTGGAGAACGAGAAGACGCCCATCGCCATCGAGATCGAGCACTTCGTGGACATCATCGCCGGGCTCGCCATCTTCTTCGGAGCCACCTTCTTCGTGGTGGCCATGGTCATCGGCTACACCTTCCTCCGCGCCATGGTCTTCTTCATGGCCATCGTCGTGGCCTACGTCCCCGAGGGGCTGCTGGCCACCGTCACGGTACGGTTTGGGGCACCATGGCTGTGGGTTCCACCACAAACCGCGGGTGCTATGGTGGACTTGAGGGTCCTCATGGGGCTCACCTGGGACCCATGAGGTCCCCATGGATCCACCACAAACCATGGGTGCTATGGGGGACTTGAGGGTCCTCATGGGGCTCACCTGGGACCCATGAGGGCTATGGTGGACTTGAGGGTCTTCATGGGGCTCACCTGGGACCCATGAGGTCTCCATGGGTCCAACATGAACCATGGGTGCTATGGTGGACTTGAGGGTCCTCATGGGGCTCACCTGGGACCCATGAGGTCCCCATGGGTCCACCACAAACCATGGGTGCTATGGTGGACTTGAGGGTCTTCATGGGGCTCACCTGGGACCCATGAGGTCTCCATGGGTCCAACATGAACCATGGGTGCTATGGGGGACTTGAGGGTCCTCATGGGGCTCACCTGGGACCCATGAGGTCCCCACGGATCCACCACAAACCATGGGTGCTATGGTGGACTTGAGGGTCCTCATGGGGCTCACCTGGTACCCACGAGGTCTCCATGGATCCACCACAAACCATGGGTGCTATGGTGGACTTGAGGGTCCTCATGGGGCTCACCTGGGACCCATGAGGTCCCCATGGGTCCACCACAAACCATGGGTGCTATGGTGGACTTGAGGGTCCTCATGGGGCTCACCTGGGCCCCATGAGGTCTCCACGGGTCCAACACAACCTCCGGGTGCCGTAGGGGTTCTGGTTGTCCCTACGGGTCCACGGCCGTCAAGTCCTTTCCTGGATGTCCCCGCGGCTCCAAGGCCACCACAAGGAGCTCCAAGAGGTCCCACGGGTTCCTCAGGGCTCCCCGGGGCGCTGAGGGACTTCTCCAACCCCCAGGTGTGCCTCTCGTTGACGGCGAAACGGTTGGCCAGGAAGAACTGCGTGGTGAAGAACCTGGAAGCGGTGGAGACCTTGGGTTCCACCTCGGTCATCTGCTCCGACAAGACGGGGACCCTCACCCAAAACCGCATGACGGTGGCCCACCTCTGGTTCGACAACCAGATCCACACGGCCGACACCACCGAGGACCAATCGGGTGAGCCCTCGGACGCCCCTCCCACCCCTGACGGACGGCCAAGGGCTGGAGGTGACCAATCCCATCCTCCTGTCCCACCAACCAGGCCAGAGCTTCGACCAATCGTCCGAGACCTGGACCATGCTCAGCCGCGTCGTCGCACTCTGCAACAGGGCCCAGTTCAAACCGGGACAGGACAACGTCCCCGTGGCCAAGGTGGGCGCCTGTAGGGGACCTATAGGGGCCAAATATGGGGGTGGGCGGGGCCTATAGGGGGCAGGAACGCCCTACGGGCCATATATGGAGCTGGGTGGGGCCTATAGGGGCCAAGAACACCCCCTACGGGCCATATATGGGGCTGGGAGGGGCCTATAGGGGCCAAGAACCCCCATAGTGGCCCTATATGGGGGTGGGTGGGGCCTATAGGGGGCAGGAACCCCCCATAGGGGCCATATATGGGGCTGGGCGGGGCCTACAGGGGGCAGGAACCCCCCATAGGGGCCCTATATGGCGGTGGGTGGGGCCTATAGGGGGCAGGAACCCCCCATAGGGGCCCTATATGGGGCTGGGTGGGGCCTAAAGGGGGCAGGAATCCCCTACGGGCCATATATGGGGGTGGGTGGGGCCTATAGGGGGCAGGAACCCCCCATAGGGGCCCTATATGGGGCTGGGAGGGGCCTATAGGGGGCAAAAACCTCCCATAGGGGCCATATATGGGGCTGGGTGGGGCCTATAGGGGCCAGGAACCCCCATAGTGGCCCTATATGGGGGTGGGTGGGGCCTATAGGGGGTAGGAACCCCCCATAGGGGCCATATATGGGGCTGGGCGGGGCCTACAGGGGGCAGGAACCCCCCCCTACGGGCCCTATATGGGGCTGGGCGGGGCCTATAGGGGGCAAGAACCTCCCATAGGGGCCCTATATGGGGGTGGGCGGGGCCTATAGGGGGCAGGAACCCCCTATAGGGGGTGGGGGGGGGACCTATAGGACCCCTATATGGGTCCAGGAGGCCCCGCCACAGGGGCTTTCCATAGGGTTTGGAGAGGCCTACGGGGCCGGGGCCACCCTATAGGGGGTGTATAGGGGCCCTATAGGGGGCGGGGGCTGTATAGGGCCACACCCACTCAAGCCCCGCCCCCCCCCCCAGCGCGAGGTCATCGGCGACGCCTCGGAGACGGCGCTGCTGAAGTTCGCCGAGGTGACGGTGGGGCCGGCGTCGGAGGCGCGGGGGAGGTTCCCCAAGGTGGCCGAGCTGCCCTTCAACTCCACCAACAAGTTCCAGGTCACCGGGGTGGGGGGGGGGGTGGGCACCCAGGGGTCCGGGGGGGGCACCCAGGGGTCCATGGGGCACCCAGGGGTCCGGGTGGGGGGACCCAGATGTCCAGGAGGGACCCAGATGTTCATGAGGAACCTTGGTGCTCACGAGGAACCCAAGTGTCCAACGGGAACCCAAGTGTCCATGAGGGACCCAGATGTTTGGGGGGGACCCAGAGGTCCAGGGGGGGCACCCAGGGGTCCATGGGGCGCCCAGGGGTCCAGGTGGGGGGACCCAGATGTCCAGGAGGAACCCAGATGTTCATGAGGAACCTTGGTGCTCACGAGGAACCCAAGTGTCCAACGGGAACCCAAGTGTCCATGAGGGACCCAGATGTCTGGGGGGGACCCAGAGGTCCAGGGGGGGCACCCAGGGGTCCATGGGGCACCCAGGGGTCCGGGTGGGGGGACCCAGATCTCCAGGAGGGACCCAGATGTTCATGAGGAACCTTGGTGCTCATGAGGAACCTTGGTGCTCATGAGGAACCCAAGTGTCCACGGGGAGCCCAAGTGTCCATGAGGGACCCAGATGTTTGGGGGGGGGGGACCAGGGGTCCAAGGGTGGACCCAGGGCTCCGGGTGGGACCCGGGCACCCAGGTGGGATTCCAGGAATCCGTGTTCCTCGACAGCTGTCGGTCCACGAGGCTGGAGATCGTCAACTGCTGGTGCTGAAAGGTGCCCCCGAGCGGGTGCTGGAACGGTGCAGCACGGTGCTGCTGAAGGGACAGGAGCTGGCCCTGGACGCCCAATGGCGGGAGGCCTTCGAGGGGGCCTACGCCGAGCTGGGGGGGCGCGGGGAGAGGGTGTTGGGTGAGTGGGGTGGGGTTGGGGGAGATGGGGGGGGGGGGTGTGGGGGGACGTGGCGATGGAGGGACACCACGGGGAGATGGGGATGTGGGAATGGAGGGACACCATGGGGAGATGGGGGGCATCATGGGGAGAAGGGGACGTGGGGATGGGGGGACACCATGGGGAGATGGGGACGTGGGGATGGAGGGACACCATGGGGAGATGGGGATGTGGGAATGGAGTGACACCATGGGGAGATGGGGGGCATCATGGGGAGAAGGGGACGTGGGGATGGGGGGACACCATGGGGAGATGGGGACGTGGGGATGGAGGGACACCACGGGGAGATGGTGATGTGGGAATGGAGGGACACCATGGGACGTGGGGATGGAGGGACACCACGGGACATGGGGATGGGGGTCATCATGGGGAGATGGTGATGTGGGGATGGAGGGACACCATGGGGAGATGGGGACGTGGGGATGGAGGGACACCATGGGGAGATGGGGGACACCATGGGGAGATGGGGACGTGGGGATGGAGGGACACCATGGGGAGATGGTGGAACATGGGGACACGTGCAGAAGGTGGCACACGCCACCTCCACCGTGCACTTGGTCCCAACGTGTCGTCCCCCCCCCCCCGCGTCCCCTCCTCACCCTTCCCAAGGGTTCTGCGCCCGCTGGCTGCCGGCGGGGACGGTGCCGGCGGGGACGGACCCCGAGGAGCTGCCGGAGGTGGCTGTGGGACTCTGCTTCGCCGGCTTGGTGTCCATGATCGACCCGCCCAGGGCCACCGTCCCGCAGGCCGTCCTCAAGTGTCGCACGGCTGGCATCAGGGTAGGGGACGTGTGGGACGTGGAGACGCTGAGGGATGGAGGGACACCGTGGGGAGATGGGGACGTGGGGATGGGGGGACACCATGGGGAGATGGGGGTCATCATGGGGAGAAGGGGACGTGGGGATGGGGGGACACCACAGGGAGATGGGGGGCATCATGGGGAGAAGGGGACGTGGGGATGGGGGGACACCATGGGGAGATGGGGGGCATCATGGGGAGAAGGGGACGTGGGGATGGAGGGACACCATGGGGAGATGGGGACGTGGGGATGAGGGGACACCATGGGGAGATTGGGGTCATCATGGGGAGATGGGGACGTGGGGATGGAGGGACACCATGGGGACACCATGGGGAGATGGGGGTCATCATGGGGAGATGGTGAGGTGGGGATGGAGGGACACCATGGGGAGATGGGGGTCATCATGAGGAGATGGGGACATGGGGATGGGGGGACACCGTGGGGAGATGGGGACGTGGGGATGGAGGGACACCATGGGGAGATGGGGACGTGGGGATGGGGGGACGTCAAGGACACGGGGGGACATGGAGGACATGGAGATGGAGGAGGACATGGGGATTTGGGGACATCAAGGACGTGGAAGAACATGGAGGGGACATGTGAGGGGACACAAGGTGGCCATGGGGAGCGGGAGGGACGTGGAGATGGAGGGACATCACCAAGGACGTGGAAGAAGATGGGAGACATGGAGATGGAAGGGGACATAGGGATGGGGGACATCAAGGACGTGGAAGAACACGACACGGGGGACACGAAGCGGACGTGGGAACCAGGAGCGACGTGGAGATGGGGGGGGACATCAAGAACATGAAGGAACCCCGGGGGTCCATGAAGAACCATCACGACGGCCACCACCACGCCCGCCCTGACGTCCCCCACGTGTCCCCCCCCGCCCCCCCGCCCCCCCGCCTTGTCCTCCAGGTGATCATGGTGACCGGCGACCACCCCATCACGGCCAAGGCCATCGCGGCGGCCGTCGGCATCATCTCGGAGGGCAGCGAGACCCCCGAGGAGGTGGCAGCTCGGCTCCGCGTCCCCCTGGAGCGGGTGGACCCCAGGTGGGACCCCGACGTGACGTCCTGTCCTCCCCGCCCCCCAGCGGCGGTGGGAACGGGACATCTCCGGGTGAGGAGAAAGACCCAAAGGTCCCACGTCCTCGTCCCAGGCAGGCGCGGGCGCGGGTGGTGACGGGGGCGGAGCTGGCGGCCATGACGCCGGGGGCGTTGGAAGGTCTTCTCCGCGCCCACCCCGAGATGGTCTTCGCCCGGACGTCGCCGCAGCAGAAGTTGGTCATCGTGGAGAGCTGCCAGCGGCTGGTGGGGACGTGGGGGACGTCGGGGGGGGGACGTGGGGACCTGGGGGGGACGTTGAGGGGACACTGGAGAAGTTGGGGACGCCGGGGACACGGCCACAACCCAAAGGTGGAGGTGGGGACGTTGGGTGGCCCTTGGGGACATCCCAGAGTCCTTGTCCTCAGGGTGGCATCATGGGGATGGGGATGTCCCCAAGGTGCCACCATGGTGGGCATGAGGATGTCCCCAAGGTGCCACCGTGGTGGGGATGGCCATGGTCCACATGTCCCCAAGGTGCCACCATGGTGGGGATGGAGATGGTCCACGTGTCCCCAAGGTGCCACCATGGTGGGGACAGGGATGTCCCCAAGGTGCCACCATGGTGGGCATGAGGATGTCCCCAAGGTGCCACCATGGTGGGGATGGCCATGGTCCACGTGTCCCCAAGGTGCCACCATGGTGGGATGGGGATGTCCCCAAGGTGCCACCATGGTGGGGACAGGGATGTCCCCAAGGTGCCACCATGGTGGGGATGGAGATGGTCCACGTGTCCCCAAGGTGCCACCATGGTGGGATGGGGATGTCCCCAAGGTGCCACCATGGTGGGGATGGCCGTGGTCCACATGTCCCCAAGGTGCCACCATGGTGGGGACAGGGATGTCCCCAAGGTGCCATCATGGTGGGGATGGAGATGGTCCACGTGTCCCCAAGGTGCCATCATGGTGGGCATGAGGATGTCCCCAAGGTGCCACCATGGTGGGGATGGAGATGGTCCACGTGTCCCCAAGGTGCCACCATGGTGGGGACAGGGATGCCCCCAAGGTGCCATCATGGTGGGGATGGTCCCCAAGATGCCACCATGATGAGGACGGTGATGGTCCCCATCCCTCATCCACCCCAAGGTGCTATCACGGTGGGGCTGGTGATGCTCCCCAAGATGCCACCATGATGAGGATGGTGACCGTCCCCGTGTCCCCAGGGCTCCATCGTGGCGGTGACGGGTGACGGCGTCAACGACTCCCCCGCGCTGAAGAAGGCCGACATCGGGGTGGCCATGGGCATCGCCGGCTCCGACGCCGCCAAGAACGCGGCCGACATGATTCTCCTGGACGACAACTTCGCCTCCATCGTCACCGGCGTGGAGCAAGGTGGGGCCGGGGACAACCAGGGTGGGCCGCGCCCGGCGACGTCACCTCGGTGACGTTGTCCCCACCCTTCCCAGGCCGCTTGATCTTCGACAACCTGAAGAAGTCCATCGCCTACACCTTGACCAAGAACATCCCCGAGTTGACGCCCTACCTCATCTACATCACGGCCAGCGTCCCTCTGCCCTTGGGTTGCATCACCATCCTCTTCATCGAGCTCTGCACCGACATCGTGAGTGTCCGGACACCCCAAAACCAGACCCGGAGGTCCATCAACCAGTCCATCAACTGGTCGTTGAGGTTCCTCACCCAGGAACCCAGGTTCTTCATCCAGATGTTGGGGTTCTTCATCTGGACGTTGAGGTTCTTCATCCAGGCGTCTGGGTCCCTCATCCAGACATTGGGGTCCCTCTTGGATGGCAATGTCCCCAGCCTGGACGGCTGGGTCCCCTCCAAACCCAGATACTGGGGTCCATCAACCAGTCCATCAACTGGTCGTTGAGGTTCCTCAACCAGGAACCGGGGTTCTTCATCCCAACGTTGAGGTCCTTCATCCAGGCATCTGGGTCCTTCATCCAGGTGCTGGTGTCCCCAACCTGGGTGTCTGGGTCCCCCCTAAACCCAGACGCTGGGGTCCATCAACTGCTCGTTGAGGTTCCTCACCCAGGAGCTATGGTTCTTCACCCCAGCGTTGAGGTTCCTCACCCAGGAACTGTGGTTCTTCACCCCAGCGTTGAGGTTCCTCACCCAGGAACCGCGGTTCTTCACCCCAGCGTTGAGGTTCCTCAACCAGGAACCGCGGTTCTTCACCCCAGCGTTGGGGTTCCTCACCCGGGAACTGGGGTTCTTCACCCCAGCGTTGAGGTTCCTCACCCAGGAGCTGTGGTTCTTCACCCCAGCGTTGGGGTTCCTCACCCAGGAACCGGGGTTCTTCACCCCAGCGTTGGGGTTTTTCACCCAGACCCTTGTGTCCTTCACCCCAAGGGTCGACTCCCCCACCCAGATCCCCCCAATCGGATGTCGGGGTCCCTCTTGGGTGCTGGGGTCCCTCACCCAGATGTTTGGCTCCACAGTTCCCCTCGGTCTCCTTGGCCTACGAACGGGCGGAGAGCGACATCATGCACCTGAAGCCCCGCAACCCCCGACGCGATCGATTGGTCAACGAACCCTTGGCGGCCTATTCCTACTTCCAGATTGGTAGGGCGGGGTCCTCTCTGGGGTGGGGGCGGGGCCTGGACGCCGGGGTCCAGGTGGTGGAGGGGGTGAGGAGGTCCATAGCCAAGGAGGGGGGACATCTGGGTCCCTAAAGGAGGGGGTGTCCTCAGAAACCGGTGCTCTGATTGGTCTGGAGTTGTGTCCCCACACACCCGGTCCCACGGGACCTTGGCCACCCAGATGTCCAAGTCTGTGGCCACCTGGGTCCATGCGTCCATGGCCACCAAGACACCTGGGTCCCCAAGTCCCAGGACACCCAGACGCCCAAGACCCCAGATATTTGGGTCCCCTGGTCCCATGGCTCCATGGCCACCTGGGTCCATGGGTCCTTGGCCACCTGGGTCTCTGGGTCCGTGGCCACCAAGACACCTGGGGTCCATGCGTCCATGGCCACCAAGACACCTGGGTTCCTGGTCCATGGCCACCAAGACACCTGGGTCCCCAAGTCCCAGGACACCCAGACACCCAAGTCTCCAGATATTTGGGTCCCCTGGTCCCATGGGTCCATGGATCCTTGGCCACCTGGGTCCATGGGTCCGTGGCCACAAAGACACCTGGGGTCCTGGTCCATGGCCACCTGGCCACCTGGGTCTTCAAGTCCCAGGAGAACCAGACACCCAAGTCTCCAGATATTTGGGTCCCTTGCTCCCATGGGTCCTCAGGTCCATGGCCATCTGGGTCCATGGGTCCTTGGCCACCTGGGTCCCTGGCCACCAAGACACCTCGGGTCCTGGTCCGTGGCCACCAAGACACCTGGGGTCCATGCGTCCATGGCCACCAAGACACCTGGATTCCTGGTCCATGGCCACCAAGATACCTGGGTCCCCAAGTCCCAGGAGAACCAGACACCCAAGTCCCCAGATATTTGGGTCCCCTGGTCCCATGGGTCCATGGATCCTTGGCCACCTGGGTCCATGGGTCCGTGGCCACCAAGACACCTGGGTCCGTGGCCACCTGGCCCCCCACCCCCCACCCCCATCCCCCCCCCAACCCTCTGCAGGCGCCATCCAGTCCTTCGCCGGCTTCACCGACTACTTCGTGGCCATGGCGCAGGAGGGCTGGTGGCCCCTCCTCTGCTTGGGCCTGCGCCCGCGCTGGGAGGACACCCACGAGCAGGAGCTGCAGGACAGTTACGGCCAGCAATGGGTACGCCCGGCCCCTATAGAACCCCGGGGGGGGGGGGGGGACCTATAGGTGCCCCACCCGGCGCCCATCTATACGTCCCGCGTCCCCCCCGTAGACCTTCGAGCAGCGCCGCTACCAGCAGTACACCTGCTACACCGTCTTCTTCATCAGCATCGAGATGTGCCAGATCGCCGACGTCCTCATCCGCAAGACGCGCCGCCTCTCCCTCCTGCAGCAGGGCCTCTTCCGGTGCCTATGGGGGCTATAGGGGGTCTGCCGGGGCCTATGGGGGCTATAGGGGCTCTGCGGGGCCTATAGGGGGTCTTCTGGGGCCTATGGGGGCTGTAGGGCCTCGGACATCGTCTGTTGGGGCTGTGGGTGCTATGGGGTCCTTCTGGTGCCTATGGGTTCTGTAGGGGGTCTTCCGGGGCCTATGGGGTCTATAGGGGGTCTTCCGGGGCCTATGGGGGCTATAGGGGCTCTGCCGGGGCCTATGGGGGCTATAGGGGGTCTGCGAGGCCTATAGGGGGTCTTCTGGGGCCTATGGGGCTGTAGGGCCTCGGACATCGTCTGTTGGGGCTGTGGGTGCTATGGGGTCCTTCTGGTGCCTATGGGTTCTGTAGGGGGTCTTCCGGGGCCTATGGGGGCTATAGGGGGTCTGCCGGGGCCTATGGGGGCTATAGGGGGTCTGCGGGGCCTATAGGGGGTCTTCTGGGGCCTATGGGGGCTGTAGGGCCTCGGACATCGTCTGTTGGGGCTGTGGGTGCTATGGGGTCCTTCTGGTGCCTATGGGTTCTGTAGGGGGTCTTCCGGGGCCTATGGGGTCTATAGGGGGTCTTCCGGGGCCTATGGGGGCTATAGGGGCTCTGCCGGGGCCTATGGGGGCTATAGGGGGTCTGCGAGGCCTATAGGGGGTCTTCTGGGGCCTATGGGGCTGTAGGGCCTCGGACATCGTCTGTTGGGGCTGTGGGTGCTATGGGGTCCTTCTGGTGCCTATGGGTTCTGTAGGGGGTCTTCCGGGGCCTATGGGGGCTATCGGGGGTCTGCCGGGGCCTATGGGGGCTATAGGGGCTCTGCGGGGCCTATAGGGGGTCTTCTGGGGCCTATGGGGGCTGTAGGGCCTCAGACATCGTCTGTTGGGGCTGTGGGTGCTATGGGGTCCTTCTGGTGCCCATGGGGTCTATGGGGGGTCTGCCGGGGCCTATGGGGGCTATAGGGGGTCTGCCGGGGCCTATGGGGGCTATAGGGGCTCTGCGGGGCCTATAGGGGGTCTTCTGGGGCCTATGGGGCTGTAGGGGCTCTGCGGGGCCTATAGGGGGTCTTCTGGGGCCTATGGGGCTGTAGGGCCTCGGACATCGTCTGTTGGGGCTGTGGGTGCTATGGGGTCCTTCTGGTGCCCATGGGGTCTATGGGGGGTCTGCCGGGGCCTATGGGGGCTATAGGGGGTCTGCCGGGGCCTATGGGGGCTATAGGGGCTCTGCGGGGCCTATAGGGGGTCTTCTGGGGCCTATGGGGGCTGTAGGGCCTCGGACATCGTCTGTTGGGGCTGTGGGTGCTATGGGGTCCTTCTGGTGCCCATGGGGTCTATGGGGGGTCTGCCGGGGCCTATGGGGGCTATAGGGGGTCTGCCGGGGCCTATGGGGGCTGTAGGGGCTCTGCGGGGCCTATAGGGGGTCTTCTGGGGCCTATGGGGGCTGTAGGGCCTCGGACATCGTCTGTTGGGGCTGTGGGTGCTATGGGGTCCTTCTGGTGCCTATGGGTTCTGTAGGGGGTCTGCCGGGGCCTATGGGGGCTATAGGGGGTCTTCCGGGGCCTATGGGGGCTATAGGGGGTCTGCCGGTGCCTATGGGGGCTATAGGGGCTCTGCCGGGCCTATAGGGGCTCTTCTGAGGCCTATAGGGGCTATAGGCACCCACAGGACACTATAGGTGCCCCCAGGAATCTATAGGTGCCCCCGGGTCACTATGGGTGCCCACAGGATGTTATAGGTGGCTATAGGACGCTATGGGTGCCCCCAGGAATCTATAGGTGCCCCCGTGTCACTATGGGTGCCGGCAGGATGCTATAGGTGCCCCCAGGAATCTATAGGTGCCCCCGTGTCACTATGGGTGCCGGCAGGATGCTATAGGTGCCCCCAGGCCGCTATAGGTGCCCCCGGGCCGCTATAGGTGCCCCCAGGACGCTATGGGTGCCCCCAGGCCGCTATAGGTGCCCCCAGGAATCTATAGGTGCCCCTGGGTCACTATGGGTGCCCTCAGGCCACTATAGGTGCCCCTGGGCCGCTATAGGTGCCCCCAGGCCGCTATAGGTGCCCATAGGACGCTATGGGTGCCCCCAGGCCGCTATAGGTGCCCCCAGGAATCTATAGGTGCCCCTGGGCCACTATGGGTGCCGGCAGGATGCTATAGGTGCCCCTGGGCCGCTATAGGTGCCCCCAGGCTGCTATAGGTGCCCCCAGGAATCTATACGTGCCCCCGGGTCACTATGGGTGCCCACAGGATGTTATAGGTGGCTATAGGACGCTATGGGTGCCCCCAGGAATCTATAGGTGCCCCTGGGTCACTATGGGTGCCCTCAGGCCGCTATAGGTGCCCCTGGGCCGCTATAGGTGCCCATAGGTCGCTATAGGTGCCCATAGGATGCTATAGGCTCCCCCAGGCCCGCTATAGGTGCCCACAGGACGCTATGGCTGCCCCCAGGAATCTATAGGTGCCCCCGGGCCGCTATAGGTGCCCATAGGTCGCTATAGGTGCCCCCGTGTCACTGTGGGTGCCGGCAGGATGCTATAGGTGCCCCCAGGCCGCTATAGGTGCCCACAGGATGCTATGGTTCCCCCCGGGCCGCTATAGGTGCCCCCGGGCCACTATAGGTGCCCATAGGTCGCTATAGGCGCCGCTCTCCCGGCAGGAACCGGATCCTGGTGATCGCCATCGTCTTCCAGGTCTCCATCGGCTGCTTCCTCTGCTACTGCCCCGGGATGCCCAACGTCTTCAACTTCATGCCCATCCGGTGGGCGGGGCGCGGCGGGGCCACCCCCTCCCCAAAATCCGGGACCCCCTCCCGACCCCGTTCCCAAAATCCGGGACCCCCTCCCGACCCCGTTCCCAAAATCCGGGACCCCCTCCCGACCCCATCCCTAAAATTTGGGTGCCCTCCCGTCCCGTTTCTGGATACCTGGGTCCCCATCCCGGACACCTGGGTCCCCTTCCTGACCCCTTCCCAAAAATTTGGGTCCCTTTCCTGACCCCCATCCCAAAAAACTGGGTCCCTTCCGACCCCCTCCCCAAAATCCGGGACCCCCTCCCGACCCCATCCCCAAAATCTGGGTCCCCTCCCGTCCCGTTTCTGGCTACCTGGGTCCCCATCCCGGACCCCTGGGTCCCTTCCTGACCCCTTCCCAAAATTCTGGGTCCCTTCCTGACCCCCATCCCAAAATTTGGGGCCCCTCCTGTCCCTTCCCTGCACCCCTGGGTCCCTTCCTGACCCCCATCCCCAAAATTTGGGTGCCCTCCCGTCCCGTTTCTGGATACCTGGGTCCCCCTCCCGGACCCCTGGGTCCCTTCCTGACCCCTTCCCAAAAATTTGGGTCCCTTTCCTGACCCCCATCCCAAAATTTGGGGCCCCTCCTGTCCCTTCCCTGCACCCCTGGGTCCCTTCCTGACCCCCATCCCCAAAATTTGGGTGCCCTCCCGTCCCGTTTCTGGATACCTGGGTCCCCCTCCCGGACCCCTGGGTCCCTTCCTGACCCCTTCCCAAAAATTTGGGTCCCTTTCCTGACCCCCATCCCAAAAACTGGGTCCCCTCCTGACCCCATTCCCAAAATCCGGGACCCCCTCCCGACCCCGTTCCCAAAATTTGGGGCTCCATCCCCAAAATTTGGGTGCCCTCCCGTCCCATTTCTGGATACCTCGGTCCCCATCCCAGACCCCTGGGTCCCTTCCTGACCCCCTCCCAAAATTTTGGGTCCCTTTCCTGACCCCATCCCAAAAATCTGGGTCCCCTCCTGTCCCATTTCTGGATCCCTGGGTCCCTTCCTCACCCCATCCCAAAAATTTGGAGCCCCATCCCAAAATCTCAGTCCCCTTCCTGCCTCCTTCCCAAAAATCTGGGTACCCTTACCCCCATTCCCAAAATTTGGGTCCTCTCCTGTCCCTTCCCTGCACCCCTGGGTCCCCTCCTGACCCCCTTCCCAAAAATCTGGGTCCCCTTCCTGACCCCATCCAAAAAAAAAAACCTGGGTTCCCTTCCTGATGCCATCCCAAAAAACTGGGTCCCCTCCTGACCCCATCCCAAAAATCTGGGACCCCCTCCTGACCCCATTCCCAAAATCTGGGCCCCCTCCCAAAAATCTGGGACCCCTCCTGACCCCCTCCCAAAAATCTGGGACCCCTCCTGACCCCATTCCCAAAATCTGGGCCCCCATCCCAAAAATCTGGGTCCCCTCCCGACCCCCTCCCAAAAATCTGGGTCCCCTCCCGACCCCCTCCCAAAAATCTGGGACCCCTCCTGACCCCATTCCCAAAATTTGGGTCCCCATCCCAAAAATCTGGGACCCCCTCCTGACCCCATCCCAAAATTTGGGGCCCCATCCCAAAAATCTGGGACCCCCTCTGACCCCATTCCCAAAAATCTGGGGCCCCCTCCCAAAAATCTGGGACCCCCTCTGACCCCATTCCCAAAATTTGGGTCCCCCTCCCGAAAATCTGGGACCCCCTCTGACCCCATTCCCAAAATCTGGGTCCCCATCCCAAAAATCTGGGACCCCCTCCTGACCCCATTCCCAAAATTTGGGGCCCCATCCCAAAAATCTGGGACCCCTCCTGACCCCCTCCCAAAAATCTGGGTCCCCCTCCTGACCCCATCCCAAAATTTGGGGCCCCCTCCCAAAAATCTGGGACCCCTCCTGACCCCATTCCCAAAATTTGGGTCCCCTCCTGACCCCATCCCAAAATTTGGGTCCCCCATCTCGAAAATCTGGGACCCCTCCTGACCCCATTCCCAAAATTTGGGTCCCCCTCCCAAAAATCTGGGTCCCCCTCCTGACCCCATTCCCAAAATTTGGGTCCCCATCTCGAAAATCTGGGACCCCCTCCTGACCCCATTCCCAAAATTTGGGTCCCCATCTCGAAAATCTGGGACCCCCTCCTGACCCCATTCCCAAAATTTGGGTCCCCATCTCGAAAATCTGGGACCCCTCCTGACCCCATTCCCAAAATTTGGGTCCCCCTCCCAAAAATCTGGGTCCCCCTCCTGACCCCATCCCAAAATCTGGGCCCCCATCCCAAAAATCTGGGACCCCTCCCGATCCCATTCCCAAAATTTGGGTCCCCCTCCCAAAAATCTGGGACCCCTCCCGACCCCATTCCCAAAATTTGGGTCCCCTCCTGACCCCATTCCCAAAATTTGGGGCCCCATCCCAAAAATCTGGGACCCCCTCCTGACCCCATCCCAAAAATCTGGGTCCCCTCCCGACCCCATCCCAAAAATCTGGGACCCCTCCCGACCCCATTCCCAAAATTTGGGGCCCCATCCCAAAAATCTGGGACCCCCTCCTGACCCCATCCCAAAAATCTGGGACCCCTCCTGACCCCATTCCCAAAATTTGGGGCCCCCTCCCAAAAATCTGAGACCCCTCCTGACCCCATCCCAAAATTTGGGGCCTCATCCCTAAAATCTGGGACCCCCTCCTGACCCCATCCCAAAAATCTGGGACCCCTCCCGATCCCATTCCCAAAATCTGGGTCCCCCTCCCAAAAATCTGAGACCCCTCCTGACCCCATTCCCAAAATTTGGGTCCCCATCCCAAAAATCTGGGACCCCTCCTGACCCCATTCCCAAAATTTGGGTCCCCCTCCCAAAAATCTGGGACCCCCTCTGACCCCATTCCCAATATTTGGGGCCCCCTCCCAAAAATCTGGGTCCCCTCCCGACCCCATCCCAAAAATCTGGGACCCCTCCTGACCCCATTCCCAAAATCTGGGGCCCCATCCCAAAAATCTGGGACCCCTCCCGACCCCGTCCCAAAAATCTGGGACCCCCTCCTGACCCCATCCCAAAAATCTGGGACCCCTCCCGACCCCCTCCCAAAAATCTGGGTCCCCTCCTGACCCCATTCCCAAAAATCTGGGGGCCCCTCCCAAAAATCTGGGTCCCCTCCCGACCCCCTCCCAAAAATCTGGGACCCCCTCCTGACCCCATTCCCAAAATTTGGGGCCCCATCCCGAAAATCTGGGACCCCTCCCGACCCCATCCCAAAATCTGGGACCCCTCCCGATCCCATTCCCAAAATTTGGGTCCCCATCCCAAAAATCTGGGACCCCCTCCTGACCCCATTCCCAAAATTTGGGGCCCCATCCCAAAAATCTGGGACCCCTCCTGACCCCCTCCCAAAAATCTGGGTCCCCCTCCTGACCCCATCCCAAAATTTGGGGCCCCCTCCCAAAAATCTGGGACCCCTCCTGACCCCATTCCCAAAATTTGGGGCCTCATCCCTAAAATCTGGGACCCCCTCCTGACCCCATCCCAAAAATCTGGGACCCCTCCCGATCCCATTCCCAAAATTTGGGGCCCCATCCCAAAAATCTGGGACCCCTCCTGACCCCCCTCCCAAAAATCTGGGTCCCCCTCCTGACCCCATCCCAAAATTTGGGTCCCCATCTCGAAAATCTGGGACCCCTCCTGACCCCATTCCCAAAATTTGGGTCCCCCTCCCAAAAATCTGGGTCCCCCTCCTGACCCCATCCCAAAATCTGGGCCCCCATCCCAAAAATCTGGGACCCCTCCCGATCCCATTCCCAAAATTTGGGTCCCCCTCCCGAAAATCTGGGACCCCCTCCTGACCCCATTCCCAAAATTTGGGTCCCCATCCCAAAAATCTGGGACCCCTCCCGACCCCATTCCCAAAATTTGGGTCCCCTCCTGACCCCATTCCCAAAATTTGGGGCCCCATCCCAAAAATCTGGGACCCCCTCCTGACCCCATCCCAAAAATCTGGGACCCCTCCTGACCCCATTCCCAAAATTTGGGGCCCCATCCCAAAAATCTGAGACCCCTCCTGACCCCCTTCCCAAAATTTGGGGCCTCATCCCTAAAATCTGGGACCCCCTCCTGACCCCATCCCAAAATCTGGGACCCCTCCCGACCCCCTCCCGAAAATCTGGGGCCCCCTCCTGACCCCATTCCCAAAATTTGGGGCCCCATCCCGAAAATCTGGGTCCCCTCTTGTCCCCCCCCCCCCCCCTTCCCGCCCCCATCCCCAAAAATTTGCCTCCCCATCCCAAAATCTCCGTCCCCTTCCCGCCCCCGTCCCAAAAATCCGCGTCCCCCTCTCGCCCCCCTCCCCAAAATTTGGGGGCCCCCCCCCGACCGTCCCCCACGACCCCCCCCCAGGTTCCCAGCTGGTGGCTCTCGTCCCGTGCCTTCGGCCTCACCCTCCATTTGCGAT